>NW_028261396.1:939060-1171560 GCF_051295495.1 Thamnophis sirtalis
CTCAGAGGGGAGCAAAATAACCCAACTGTCAATACCTCTCCAGAGTCCCAAGCAGATGTTGCTGTTGTTTTCTGCTTCAAAGATCTGAGATTGAACAATGTACATGAAAAGCAGTGATGGGTTTCAAAAATTGTTCGAAACTACTCTGTGGGTGTAGCCTCTTTTGTGGGAGTGGCTTGCCGCCTATGTGCCGGATATGAAGTTGCCAACGACACTTGTCAGAACCACCTTAAATTACCTCCCACACAGCACTGGCATGCATAAGAATATGATGTAAACTTGTTTTTTAAAAGGCATCTTTGGTTTGCATTAAAACAACTTCAACACACGCAATGTTCTGATTGCACCACAAACGCAGTAGTCATCCTTACCTTTCACAGAGGCACTGAGTTTTATAAATAGGAGCATGATAGTGTAGAATAATCATATCCAAGGACCAGTGGGGGGTTTCAAAAAATTTTTGGAACCTCTTCTGTAGGTGTGGCCTGCTTTCCGGGTCCACTGGTGGAACCTCTTCTAACCGGTTCGGTAGATTTGATGAACCGGTTCTACCGAATAGGTGCGAACTGGTAGGAACCCACCTCTGATGAAAAGCCAGCACTGTACAAGGTAGTCCTCAACTTACCACAATTGAGCACAAAATCTATGTTGCTACGTGAGACGCTTCTTAAGTGAATTTTACTCCTTTTTACAACTTTTCCTGCAACGGTTATTAAATGAATCGCTACGCTTGTTAAGTTAGTAACACGGTTGTTGAGTGAATCTGGCTTCCCCATTGACTTTGCTTGTCAGAAGGTTGCAAAAGGGGATCACACGATCCCAGGACACTGCAACTGTCATAAATATGAATGAGTTGCCAGGCATCTGAATTCTGATCACATACCGCAAGGGTTGTAAGTGTGAAAAAAGTGTGAAAAAGTTGACCTGCTGAAATAGTGGATTTATCTCTATTACACCAGGATCTCGATTACACTAGGTATGTACCAAAAGAATTAGGTATATTACTTTTAGTAAGGTAGCAAGCATTAATATAGAGGTGAATCCCAAATTGTTTGTATACTGTATTGCATTATAGTAAACATATTGGGACATCAGAGCCGAGGTGGCACAGTGGTTAAAGGCAGCACTGCAGGCTACTTCAGCTGACTGCAGTTCTGCAGTTCAGCTGTTCAAATCTCACCAGCTCAGGGTTGACTCAGCCTTCCATCCTTCCGAGGTGAGTAAAATGAGGACCTGGATTGTTGTTAAGGGCAATATGCTGACTCTGTAAACCGCTTAGAGAGGGCTGAAAGCCCTATGAAGCGGTATATAAGTCTAACTATTGCTATTGCTATTGCTATTTGACTTTTTTCATTTCCCAAGTGTGTCCTCCTCCTCCTCCTCCTCCTCCTCCTCCTCCTCCTCCTCTTCTTCTTCTTCTTCTTCCTTTTTTCTCTTTCTTTTTTCTTCCTTCCTTCCCTTTTTTCTTTCCTTTCTGTCCCTCCATTATTTAAATTCTCAAGGTATCCCAAACATCCAACATTCAAACATCTGTCTTGTTGGGCCAATATCAATCTTGCAAGTCTCAATATGCTTCCCTTTGTTCGCTTTATCTTCATGTGAGCTTGGGAAGGATTTGTCCAAAATGTTCTCTCAGGATATTTTCTTGGGACAGCCTCAAGCCCCTCTTATCTGGCCACTGCCTTGGCAGCGACTCTTCCTATTATCCTTCACGGCCAATCTCTGGACTTGGTACTGACTGGGAACAAAGACGAACAATAATCCCTAGAAAGTGAATTCCTCACACAGAGGGAAGAAAGCTTCTCTGAGTGACATCACTACAGCCAAAGTGGTGCGGTAACTGAAACAGTTCTGAACAGCTTCCATAACTTCAAGTCAAATGTAATCCATTGCCCATTCAGTAGGTCCTAATAAGTACTTAATACAACTGCCTCAGTGGTGGGTTTCAAAAATTGTTGGAACCTACTCTGTGGGTGTGGCCTCCTTTGTGGGAGTGGCTTGCCACCATGTGACCTGGTGGGAGTGGCTTGCCGGCCATGTGTTTTTTCTCTCTCCCTCTCTCTCTTTCTCTCTCTCTCTCTCTCTCTCTCTCTCTCTTTTTTTTCTTTCCTTTGTCTCTCTGTCCCTTTTTCCTTTTTTTCTTTCATCTCTCTCACTCTTTTTCTTTCTTTTTTCTTTCTTTTTTCTTTCTTTTTTCTTTCTTTTTTCTTTCTTTTTTCTTTCTTTTTTCTTTCTTTTTTCTTTCTTTTTTCTTTTCTTTTTTCTTTCTTTTTTCTTTTCTTTTTTCTTTCTTTTTTCTTTCTTTTTTCTTTCTTTCTTCCTTCCTTCCTTCCTTTCTTTCTCTTTCTCTCTCTCTCTCTGTCAGTGTGTGTGTGTGTGTGTGTGTGTGTGTGTGTGTGTGTGTGTGTGTGTGTGTGTGTTTGGCAGTGGTGGGTTTCAAAAATTTTTGGAACCTCTTCTGTAGTTGTGGCCTGCTTTCCGGGTCCACTGGTGGAACCTCTTCTAACCAGTTCGGTAGATTTGACGAACCGGTTCTACCGAATAGGTGCGAACTGGTAGGAACCCACCTCCGTACTGCCTTAACCTGTAGGGAAGTGAGTCCCACTGAGTTGATAATATTTGTGATTAGACATGTTTGAGGTTTCTTTATGAGAAATTGCCTATTATCTTTCAGTACCGTGGTAACATTCACTAAATTAACTGTTATAGAGAATTACTTCTATAACCACTAGTTGGCATGAATTCCATTAAAGCTAGCTTTCTGTTTATGGCTTTCGATGCGTCATCCTTGGCCCACCTCCTCAATGCATCAAAGGAGCACATGGTACAATTTACCAACAGCAAATAATAAGGCCCGACCAACAGGATCTGCGTGAATATGGTTTAAAGTCTTAAAATGGAAAGGCTGTTTCATAATTCTTCTTCAGAGTTTGAAATTATTGTAATTGTTGGAGTGTAAACAGGATACATGTCATGTGTTTTCACTTAGATCTTGGACAAGTTATATTTGGCAGAATGGCTTGAAGGAATATCAAATGTGTAGTTTAGATGCAGGCTTCCAGTGAATGAAACTCTTTCTAGAGATACATTAACAATTGGCTTGATGGGTATAATTACACAGATGCTTCCCCCCCCCACTTCCCCAGTTTTTTCCTGTCTGGTTCTATAGCGTTTGTTTTCTACAACGTTAGAAAATATGGCGTAAATGAGCAACAGAAATCTGCCAAAATCTACCAAAAGCATTAAGTAATTTACAGCTTGTCAGGAATGCAAAACCAAATGATAATGAAGGAGACACATCCTTTACACAATATGCTTTGCATTTACAGTATTTCTAGTGTCTTGAGCAGATAATACTTAATCTCAAGGCATATTGTATACAGGTAGATAAGCTTAGTTTATTTCATCGCAATAAGATGAGTAAAAAGATTCCTAAGCGAAAAACCAGGCCGATCTGCCAAAACAAAGAAACTCTCAGATGTATTAATTTATTTATCGGATGAAAGAGCACATGCTTCCTGGTTCTGAGAATGGGCTTCCTTGGAAATATTCCAATACTTGAGAGCTTAAGAGATTTATGGCCATCCAGGTAGGTGGCCATCTACGGTTCAAGCACATGGGATGGTGATTTTCAGCCTGGATTTAAAGAAGGAAATAGAAGATGAAGTTTATGATGTGAAGGCACACAGAGACACACGCACACAAACACAGAAAGAAATCCTGCTATCGATCAAAGCAGTTCTGAAAAAGAAGAGAAAGTATCCTGCCAAAAGTAAATAAAATTGAATCTGCGGCACAATCTATTGGATCAGGTTTTTTTTTTAAAAAAAAGAAATCAAGTTGCTGGTTCGCACTCAATTATACCCACGCCAAAAAAAAAAAAGGGATGGAGAAACTCACAACAAGGTGCAAAAATCAACAGATGGAGGGAAGGAAGAAGGAAGGGAGGAAAACAAAAGGAAGGAGGGAGAGAGAGAGGAAGGAAAAAAGGAAAAGAAAGGAAAGGAAGGAAATCTCAGTTCTCTGCCCAAATGCCTTCAAAACATGGAGGAGGAAGAATCACCTCAGGCAACACAAGAGTTTGGCCCAATCCTGGCTTCTCTGCAGCCACTAGTTTGATCTATGGTTAAGGTACCAGCTTAGAAAGCAGGAGATTACATTTTCAAGACCCACCTTAGCCCTGATTAGTCAACTTCTGCAACTTTAAGAGACGTGGACCGCAACTCCCAGAATTCCCCAGCCGAGCTGGCTGAGGAACTCTGGGAGTTGAAGTCCACGTGTCTTCAAGTGGCCAACGGTGGGGAAAAAGCCTGCATTAGAGAAACAGCAATGAAGCTTGCAAGAGGAGGCCACAATTCAGGATATTCACACAAAAAAAACACCATATGCAAAGCTTAGCGGCAGAGCAATTGCCAGAGGAAATCTTCTCTTTCCATTTGGGAGCCAGGCGCCGAGTCGAAGAAACGTCTGGACTCTACAGCCAGCTGTTTCACTTGCCCCCTTCTAAATAAAGCCTCTGTCATAATTAGCTATGCTGAACAAGCCGTGGGTACCACATGATGTTGCATAGGCTTTCGGTGGCGGCATATCTGGAGAGAGAGAGAGAGGGAGGGAGAGAGGGAGAGGGAGAGGGAGAGGGAGGGAGGGAGGGAGGGAGGAAGGAAGGAAGCAGGGGGGAAGGAGGGAGGGAGGGAAAAGGAAGGAAGAAAGGAGGGAGGGAGAGGAAGGAAGAAAAGAAAAGAAAGGAGGGTGGAAGGAAGCAAAGGAGGAAGGGGGAAATGAAGGAAAGATGGGGGAAGGAAGAAGGGAGGGAGGAAAACAAAAGGAAGAAAGGAGGGAGGGAGAGGGGAAGGAAGAAAGGAGGTAAAAGAAAGGAAGCAAGGAGGGAAGGAAGGAAGAAATGAAGGAAGGAGGGTGGGAAGGAAGACAGGAGGGAGGAAAAAAGGAAGCAAGGAGGGAGGGAGAGAGGAAGGAAGCAAGGGAGAAGGAAGGAGGGAAGGAGGGAGGAAGAAAGGAATGAAAAGGAGGAAAGGAAGGAGGGAGGGAGGAAGCAAGGTAGGAAAGAAGGAGGAGCAAATGAAGGAAATATGGACGGAAGGAAGAAGGGAGGGAGGAAAACAAAAGGAAGAAAGGAGGGAGGGAGGGAGGGGGGGAGGGAGGGGGGGAGGGAGGGAGGGAGAGAGAGAGAGAGAGAGAGAGAGAGAGAGAGAGAGAGAGAGAGAGAGAGAGAGAGAGAGAGAGAGCGCTAACCAGAACCATGGGCTATTTCAGTCTTTTTGGGGGAGGTTGGGGGAGGCTAGAAGAGCAGGGAGGAAAGAGAGCAACCATGGTATGAAAAAAAGAGCTTGGAGCTTCTCCAAGCTTCCCCGGGGCCAGTCAGCCATCAATATCCTGCTTTGGCCGCAGAAGGTCTGTGGAGGAAGCAGCCAAAGAACAATTGGGAAAGGTTTCTAAACCGCAGGAATTGAGGGAAGGAAGCCAGAAGGCCGCCAAGTGATGCAACTCAAGGGAGAGGTGGGGAGGGAGAGGTTGAAGCCTCTCTTTCTCCAGCTCCTACACTGGAGCATTCATCATTGGCTGTGACCTTCCAGGAATGTGCTGACAGACTCCAAAGCCCTCCGTAGGACATTCGGCCAAGGGGATGGGGAATGACGGCTGCTTGCACGCCGGTTCCTTAGCTGCAGGCGCCATCTTCTGGAGGGCTCGAGGAAGGGCTCTGGGCTGCCCCCCCCCCTTCTCTCCCTCTTCATTTCTTTATTGGTGTGTCCCACCTTTACTATGTACTTACAAATAACTCAAGGTGATAAACACATCCAACACGCCTTCCCCCGAGCCCCTCTTCTTTTCCTCACAACTCTGTGAGGTGGTTTGGGCTGAGAGAGGGTGACTGGCCCAAGGTCACCCAGCAGGCGTTCAGGGCTAAGGTGGGTCTTGAAAACGTAATCTCCTGCTTTCTAAGCTGGTACCTTAACCATAGATCAAACTAGTGGCTGCAGAGAAGCCAGGATTGGGCCAAACTCTTATGTTGCCTGAGGTGATTCTCCATCCTCCATGTTTTGAAGGCATTTGGGCAGAGAACTGAGATTTCCTTCCTTCCTTCCTTCCTTCCTTCCTTCCTTCCTTTCTTTCTTTCTTTTCCTTCCTTCCTCTCTCTCTCCCTCCTTCCTTTTGTTTTCCTCCCTCCCTTCTTCCTTCCCTCCATCTTTCTTTCATTTCCTTCTTCCTTCCTCTCTCCCTCCCTCCTTCCTTTTGTTTTCCTCCCTCCCTTCTTCCTTCCCTCCATCTTTCCTTCATTTCCTTCTTCCTTCCTCTCTCCCTCCCTCCCTGCTTCCTTTTTTTTCCTCCTTCCCTTCTTGCTTCCCACCCTCCTTCCATCATTCCTTCCTTGCTTCCTTCTTCCCTCTCTTCTTCCTTGCTTCCTTTCTTTTCCCTCCCCCTTTCTTCCTTCCCCCTTGCATCCTTCCTCTCTCCCTCCCTCCTTTCTTCCTTTTGTTTTCCTCCCTCCCTTCTTCCTTCCCTCCATATTTCCTTCATTTGCTCCTCCTTCTTTCCTACCTTGCTTCCTCCCTCCCTCCTTCCTTTCCTCCTTTTCATTCCTTTCTCCTTCCCTCCTTCCTTCTCCCTTGCTTCCTTTCTCTCTCCCTCCCTCCTTGCTTCCTTTTTTCCTCCCTCTCTTCTTCCTTCCCACCCTCCTTCCTTCATTTCTTCCTTCCTTCCCTCCTTGCTTCCTTTCTTTTACCTCCTTTCTTCCTTCCCCTCTTCCTCCCTCCTTTCTTCCTTTTGTTTTCCTCCCTCCCTTCTTCCTTCCCCCATCTTTCCTTCGTTTCCTCCTTCCTCCCTTGCTTCCTCCCTCCTTCCTTCCTTCCTTTTCTTTCCTTCCTTCCTCTCCCTCCCTCCTTCCTTCCTTTTCTTTCCTTCCTCCTTCCCTCCTTCCCCCTTGCTTCCTTCCTCTCTCCCTCCCTCCTTGCTTCCTTTTTTCCTCCCTCCTGTCTTCCTTCCCACCCTCCTTCCTTCATTTCTTCCTTCCCTCCTTGGCTCCTTTCTCCCTCCCTCCTTGCTTCCTTTCTTTTCCCTCCCTCCTTTTTTCCTTCCTTCCTTCCTTAGCAGCAGACCACGGCCCAAAGAGCTCTTCCCACCAACCTTTTTTCTTGCCTTTCCTAGAAGAAGCTCATAACACAGGCTGTTTGCATAGCCCCGTGAGAGGAATTATGCAAGGATTCTTGGGGGAATATAAACCCAACCCTATGTTGAATCTTGCAAATAAATAAATAATGGGTTTGCTTAGCTATCTTTAAGCGGCAGATCAGATCTCGGCATGATCATCACAAATCTAACCTCTGAAGAAATCCAAACGCAACTTTTTGTGTAGTTTGGCAAATATTAATACTTTTGACAAGAGGAATCAACACAGTCGAGGGGAGAGAACCTCAAGATGTTGTAATTCCAGTGGATCTTTTAAGAGAAAAAATATAAGAGGAATGTGACTTAAAGCATCCCAAGATCAATCTGTTACTTGAAATTTAACTGAAAAATAAAGCACCATTCGTTAAAAAAAAATGAAAAAAAAATGTTATTAGGTATAACATCTTGAGCTCAGCCCATTGTGATGTTTGAGGTGGACAAGCACATGTGGTTGTTTTGACAGCAATCTGGACATTATTTGCTATTGCTTTAATTTGGGGTGCTTTTTTTGATTTCCCAGTTTTACAGTAATGCTTATAGCCCTGAGAATCTTCGGTCATCTTTTTTCCAGATATCAGACAGTTCTATTTAGCTTCCAATCCCAGACAAGATCAGCCAAGTGTCATTGTATATTGAGTGAATGATTAGGTATTATTCCTACACACCAATACACTAATGGTATCACTGTGTGTGTACCCATTTTGTGTATATATTATAGTACTGTTCTGACCCCTCCTCGTTCCACACCAAAGCACTCCAAGTCAAAGATACTTTACGGAATTTATTAATAGACAGGCAGGTCCTTGGCAGCAGTCCAGCACAGATAAGCCTTGGCAGCAATCCAGCCTGCCAAGCTCACAATACTGTTCTCCAACATTAGTTAATGCGTTGACTTCTGCAAAAGGGGCATGTGCACAAGCATTCCTTTTATAGTCTGGAGAGGAGCCTAATGACCACCAGTTGAGTGCAATTACCTCCTGTAACTGCGTAATTGTTCCTTACGCCTATTAGCTCTCTGGTGCCGGGCATCTAGGAACAACTCCCTTGGCTCCTCCCCACTGCTGACGTCCGGATCACACTCCCTTGTCTCCTCCCCACTGGTCCAAGGCTCAGGCGCCTCCTGGTGGCCAACCAGCCTCTCTGCGCCCTGCTCAGAGTCGGAACCCTGTCCAGGGTCCTCCACATCCTCCAGAGCCGACTTATAGGGCCCCTCGCTGTTGGAGTCCGGTGGCAGCTCCAACGGCTCCTGCTGAGCCACAACAAGTACCCATTGCAAATCATGACTTTATTAAAATTTTATTCTAGCTCACCATTCTGCCTCAAACGAAGCAATCGAGAGGGCTTATTTAAACACCCACAACCAGACATCAAAGGTGATTTTAAAATACACTCACACACATCACAGCCAGCAGGAAACAGCGCTTCCTATCAAAATCCAGATTAATATCAGGGAGTCAGGAAAAAAATAAACTTAAACCAAACATCCAGCAGGCCAAAGGCCTGTGAGAACCACCCAAAAGGTCTTCAGCTCCGAGAGAAAAGAGAACAGGACGGGAGCAAAATGGATTTCCCAGACATGACTCTATATTAAGGGACAGTGTGTGGTCCGTCATATTCCATCAGCCAGTGGCAAGTGAGATTGCTACAGAGATTCCCTCAATGTATGCAAGCTATACCATTCTGTGCATGGGGGGGGGGAGTGATTTGGCAATATATATCATGCAGATGTGTTTCAATAACAGCAAAGGCTATTTTTTCTTTTTTCTTTTTTCTTTTAAATTTTTTTGGGGAAATTTTATTAATTTCATATATACATTCACAATTATATGATCTCATAACTGTTATTAATAATATGTATTTATAACAATTTTTTCCCTACAGTTGACAATATACTTGAGATTACTTTCTTACCATCCCATAACTCCATCTTATCTTACAACATTCCTACTTCTTCTTCCTTCCTTCCCTCCTTCCCTCCTTTCTTCTCTCCTACTCTCCTTCCTTCCCTCCCTCCTTCCCCCTTCCCTCTTTCCCTCCCCCTTTCTTCTCTCCTTCCCTCCTCCTTCCCTGCTTCCTTCCCTCCTTCCTTCCCTCCTTCCTTCTCTCCTCCTCTCCTTCCTTTCCCCCTTCCTTTCCTTCTACCTTCCCCCTTCCTTCTCTCCTACATTCCCTCCTTCCTTCCCTCCTTTCTTCTCTCCTTCTCTCCTTCCTTCCCTCCTTTCTTCTCTCCTTCTCTCCTTCCTTTCCTCCTTCCTTCCCTCCTTTCTTCTCTCCTTCTCTCCTTCCTTCCCTCCTTCCTTCCCCCCTATTTTTTCTGAAGTTTGGGTGTTCTTGCTAGACATGGTAGCTTGCTTTGGACCAGTGACGTGTGGTGAGGTTTATGGCTGGTGAGGCAAGCGGGCAAAAGCCGCCCTATGTTGGACACAGCGGCAGGGCATTCGGACACCCTGCCGCTGTGTCCGACATAGAGGCATCCCGCTGTGTCCAAAAGCCCTGCCGCTATGTCTGACATAAAAAAAAGTGCCAGCCCGCGTGCCAGCAGAGGCGTGTAAAACACACACACACAGACACACAAACACACACACACAGAGACACACAAATTACTTACAATAATACAATTACTTACAAATTACATTAATTTTGAATTCCTCCCCCTCCCTCTGACCGACATACCTTTTCCAGCTGTTTCACAGAGGATTTCAACTCTCCTCTTGCCTGCCATGATGAAAACGTAAAAATGTAAAAGGAAAAAGGCCAGAGCTGCTGAGGTCAGGCTGGGCTAGCTGCTGCCAGAGTCCCCAATGGATGACTCTGCTTAACTGTTTAAAAAAGCTTTAAGTTGAGACTGGGACATGGAGTTCAAGACTGAGAAGTGGGGAAAGAGAATTATTAGGGTGACCCTGCATTAGCCAGAGGTGAGATGACTGAGGTGTGTGTGTGACAGGAGCCACATAATGTTGAAACAGTGCAACTAAGCGCAGAGAAGAGCAACTAAGATGATCAAAGGCCCAGAGACTAAAACGTATAAAGAACGGTTGCAGGATTTGGATTCGGCTACTCTAGAGAAAAGAAAGACTAGGGAAGACATGTTAACAGTCTTCCAGTACTTGAGGGGCTGCCATGAAGAAGAGGTGATCAACCTATTTTCCAAAGCACCAGAGGGCAGGGCAAAAAAACAACGGATGGAAACTAACCAAGGATAGAAGCAACTTGGAATTAAGTTTCCCTCTGGAATGAGCTGCCCCGGGAGCTTCGTATAATCCCCAACCTCCGGTCCTTCCGACGCGCCCTAAAAAGTTGGCTTTTCCAGCAAGCCGGCCTGGCCTGAACAAAAGGAAATAGATTATTGACCATTGTTAATTTTAATTCGAATTTTTTTTTAAAAAAAATGTCATTGTCAATTTTAATTGGGTTTGGGATATTCTATTTAATTTTTTTAAAACTTTTGTATTATGTGTTTCTTTTAATGTTGTACACCGCCCTGTGTCCTTGGGAGAAGGGTGGCATATAGCAATAGCAATAGCAATAGCAGTTAGATTTATATACCGCTTCATAGGGCTTTCAGCCCTCTCTAAGCGGTTTACAGAGTCAGCATATTGCCCCCAGCAACAATCCGGGTCCTCATTTTACCCACCTCAGAAGGATGGAAGGCTGAGTCAACCCTGAGCCGGTGAGATTTGAACAGCTGAACTGCAGAACTGCAGTCAGCTGAAGTAGCCTGCAGTGCTGCATTTAACCACTGCGCCCACCTCGGCTCCTTAGATATAAATCTAATAAACCTAAACCTGGAATTAAGGAAATGTTTCCTAACAGTGAGAACAATTAACCAGTGGAACTACTTGCACCCAGAAGTTGTATGTGCTTCATCACTGGAGAGGTTTTAAGAAGAGACTGGACAGCCTCTTGTATGAAATGGTATAGGGTCTCCTGCTTGATCAGGGGGTTGGATTAGAAGACCTCCAAAGTCCCTTCCAGCTCTATTCTGAATTGAAATTGAAAACTGTAAAACTTTCCCTAAAGTCACTTGGTTAGATTATTACTGGGCTGTGAGACTCCTTACACAAATGAATTTTCCTTAGTTTATCTTTTCCTTAGAGTGGCCTTAAAAAGTCATTGTCAAAAGAAGATTGGACCAATGGTCTTGAAAAACCACAAATGGGAGGTATAAAAATGATGCAACCTTGGAAGGATGGCAGAAACAGAGAAGAGAAATACCGCAGCTTTCAGCATGGGTGACACAGTGGCACCTAGTGGTTAAATGAAATCCACAAATAAATAGTTCTAATATACCTGAAAATGTTCCCGTCCAGCTTAAAATTAGCGATACAGAAATACTTTAATTTAATGTATTCAATTTAGGTGCCACTCAACACCAGACAAATCTGGACAGCTCACAATATCACTACAATGAAAATACAAAAGTGGAAAGGAAAACGGAAATATTGTTTTAAATTATTTGTGGAATATACAGTTTCACCTTGATTTGAAAATCCTGAGATTCTTTAATGGCCATTGCTTCTGAGACTTACTCAGAAAATTAATCAATCAATAGAGCTGGATAGGATCTTGGAAATCATCTATTTCAGAGTCAGCAACTTTAAACACTCAAAGAGCCACAAAGGTCCTAACCAGAAGCCCCCCCCCCCCCCGGTTCAATTCTGGAGCTGACCAGAAGTCCAGTTCCCCCACCATAGAGTCACCTCCTAGCACGGTATCCTTTTTCTTCTACCTGTCCTAACTGAAAGCCCTATCAATTGTGGAGCCAACCCACGACAGGGAGCCGCAGTAGAGGGCTGAAAAAGCCACATGCGGCTCCAGAGCCACAGGTTCAAACCTCCCCCCCCCCGCTCAAGCAGGTGACCCTATACCATTTCAAACAAATGGATGTCCAGTCTCTTCTTTAAAACCTCCAGTGATGAAGTACCCACAGTTTCTGGGGCCCTTTGGCATTGTGTCATGCCGGCCACATGACCACGGAGACATCTTCGGACAGCGCTGGCTCTTCGGCTTAGAAACGGAGATAAGCATCACTCATAGAGCCAGAAACTACTATCACGCATGTGCGGGGAAACCTTTACTTTTACCTAATAGATGGAAGGTATACACCTAGATCTCAATTCTCCTATTATCTTTTGAATAGGGATTGTTGACTTACTCAATAGCAGAGAGGTCCTTACCCATATTCCTCTGAAACATGTCTGAAATAGGCAGAGTCTTACAAATGATCTTGCATAGAAACCATCCTCAGTTGAAGACTCTGTTCCATGATATAGAAATGCTTTCACACATTGGGAAGTAACTAACCTGCAATTCCAGGGTTATTTGGTTTTAAAAAAAACACGGCAAAATGTTGTTTATTAGATCATTTTAGTCTAGGCTATCTTTCGAGGAGCCGAGGTGGCGCAGTGGTTAAATGCAGCACTGCAGGCTACTTCAGCTGACTGCAGTTCGGCTGTTCAAATCTCACCGGCTCAGGGTTGACTCAGCCTTCCATCCTTCCGAGGTGGGTGAAATGAGGACCCGGATTGTTGTTGGGGGCAATATGCTGACTCTGTAAATCGCTTAGAGAGGGCTGAAAGCCCTATGAAGCGGTATATAAGTCTAACTGCTATTGCTATTTCTGCTTTAACAATTTTAGCTGTTTATATATTTTTTTCTAGAGAGATATGGTGGCTCAATGGCTAAGACACTGAGCTTGTCAATCAGAAAGGTTGGCGGTTCGGCGGTTCAAATCCCTAGTGCTGCGTAACGAAGTGAGCTTCCATTGCTTGTCCCAGCTTCTGCCAACCTAGCAGTTCAAAAGCACGTAAAAATGCAAGTAGAAAAATAGGGACCACCTTTGGTGGGAAGGTAACAGTGTTCCGTGCTCCTTCAGGGTTTACCCATACCAGCTACATGACCACGGAGACGTCTTTGGACTGCACTGGCTCTTCAGCTTTGAAACAGAGATGAGCACCGCCCCCTAGAGTCAGGAATGACTAGCACATATGTGCGAGGGGAACCTTCACTTTTATTAACCTGCAGAATTTAGAAACATATGCAATGTATACTTCTCCAAATCTGCTATCTACTTAGTCTCCTAGAACGAGAAGTATTGCTATCTTAACAATCATAGATAGTTAAATAAAATATTGGCTAGATAATATTAAGATTTCCCTCTCTTGGGGAGTTTCTTTCCAATATCGTTGGTGTTTGTTCTGCAGAATGCATTATATATGAAAAGACAAGATACAGATTCTTTTGATTAGGACCAAGTGCCAAATTAGAAAAGTAGAAAAATAGGAACCACCTTTGGTGGGAAAGTAACAGTGTTCCGTGCGCCTTCAGCATTTAGTCCTGCTGGCCACAGGATCATGGAGGTGTCTTTGGACAATGCTGGCTCTTTGGCTTTGAAAGGGAGATGAGCACTAGAGTTAGGAACGATGAGCACATATGTGCGAGGGGAACCTTTACC
Organism: Thamnophis sirtalis; assembly: GCF_051295495.1. Taxonomy (NCBI): domain Eukaryota; kingdom Metazoa; phylum Chordata; class Lepidosauria; order Squamata; family Natricidae; genus Thamnophis; species Thamnophis sirtalis. The sequence continues at coordinate 952,697 of NW_028261396.1, forward strand.
TATTATTTTTTCTAGTTTTGTACACCACCCAGAATCCATTGGAGTTGGGTGAACCAAGAAGGCTTCCACTAATGTTGATAAAGCAAGCCATCAGTATAAAATAAAATAAAATAAAATAAAATAATAATAAAATAAAATAAAATAAAATAAAATAAAATAAAATAAAATAAAATAAAATAAAATAAAATAAAATAAAATAAAATAAAATAAAATAAAATAATAAAATAAAATAAAATAAATAAAATAAAATAAAATAAAATAAAATAAAATAAAATAAAATAAAATAAAATAAAATAAAATAATAAAATAAAATAAAATAAAATAAAATAAATAAAATAAAATAAAATAAAATAATAATAAAATAATAATAAAATAAAATAAAATAAAATAAAATAAAATAAAATAAAATAAAATAATAAAATAAAATAAAATAAAATAAAATAAAATAATAAAATAAAATAATAAAATAAAATAAAATAAAATAAAAAAATAAAATAAAATAAAATAATAAATAATATAAAATAAAATAAAATAAAATAAAAAAATAAAATAAAATAAAATAAAATAAAATAAAATAAACAAAATAAACAAAATAAATAAAATAAATAAAATAAATAAAATAAATAAAATAAATAAAATAAATAAAATAAATAAAATAAATAAAATAATAAAATAAAATAATAAAATAATAAAATAAAATAATAAAATAATAAAATAAAATAATAAAATAAAATAATATAATATAATATAAAATAAAATAAATAATAATAAAATAAAATAAGATAAAATAAAATAAAATAAAATAAAAAAATAAAATAAAAAAATAAAATAAAATAAAATAAAATAAAATAAAATAAAATAAAATAAATAAAATAAAATAAAATAAAATAAAATAAAATAAAATAAAATAAAATAATAAAATAAAATAAAATAAAATAAAATAAAATAATAAAATAAAATAAAATAATAATAAAATAATAAAATAAAATAAAATAAAATAAAATAAAATACAAGCAAATCTCTCCTTCCTTCCAGCACTGATGAAGTTACTTAGTTGGGTGATGAAACATCTTCAAGAAAACAACCAAGCTCAGAGAGCACCAAGGACCCCACAGTTCAACCCGGAGCTACAAATATTCTAACTCTTGGTAGTATCAATATTGTGATCTTATCAGCTTTAGCCAATTTCCCATTTGCAGCCTGGAACCCAAATTCTGACACTAGATCTCTTTACTTGCATCTATTCATATTAACAAGAAATTGTGACTTTCTGTAGTTTAGCACGCTTGAAAAGAACAGGACTTATATTCCCACATAGGTATGTGTTGTGACTCAGCAGACGTCTTCTGTGAGTCTTTTCAGGATGTAAGATCAACGATGCAGCTGGGGCTCGTTAGTGGGGTTCTGGTGATAAAAGAACGGATAGTGCCACGCCCTGGTTGCAGGAGTCAAAGTTCGTTCCTTGGTTCGTTCAACATTGATTGATCATCAGTCGTGGTTTATGTAAAGATACACTTGGAGAAGTGCTTTGTTTCCTATAACCCTGATTCAAGGATACACTTGGAGAAGTGCATTGCGTTGTAAGAGTTTTTGTTTATGTATTTATAAACTACTGTATTTATGTTATTTTTGGGCTCGCAGCCAGTCTGAGCCGAGAACTGATAAAGAGAGTTCCTTTTAGGTTTGTATGCCTGTCATCTGTTAACGAGCGGAGAAGGGGGGACAGAACAGGTATGGACACCCAGCAGCTAATGGTATGTCCCACTCTGCAGTGCCTGCCACATACATGTTGCTTTCAGCCAGTGTTATAACACAAGGAGCCTGTCTCTGCACTGCTAACACCTGGTGTTGTTGCAAAGAAACCAGATGGTTTTAACTCCAGGCTCATGTGATTGATGATCCCCCCCACCTTTTTGTCTCGCGTAGTAACCGTCTTTCACACTTTGGAATGCAGATGTCGTCGTAGTTGTTTAAAACCCCTCTTTTTTATTCTTCCTACTTGGCTAGAGAAACCAATCCAGCAGGCCTGAAAGATTGAGGAATTGAAAGTGCTTTCCTCTCCCCCTAGATTCATTTGGGATGAATAAAAGCGCGATATCTGTTTTTAGAAACGACAAGCTTTGGGATTTCTAAAAACTTGGGAGCTAAGACGCGGGAACAGCTGGCAAATGTTCCATAGAGCAAATATCATGGCCAAACAAGTCATGAAGCCTGGCTGACTCAAATCTCTTTTCAGATTTTTACTTACTTGGCAACGGAAAATCTTGGATTAGGATGAAGTGAAGTTCGTAAGGAGTCCAATTAAGTCATCCTGTTGGCTAGAGTTTATCTGACTCTAAGGCTATACTATTTTACACTTTTTTATTGGTTTTTCCCCCCCTTGGCAAGTTAGCTGTGCTTAGGTAATGAACAGCATCTTTTTTTTTCTGAGCTACAACGAAGCCTGTCCGTCTGCAAAAATGTTCTGAAAAATATAGCAGTTACCAATAGCAGTTAGACTTATATACCGCTTCATAGGGCTTTCAGCCCTCTCTAAGCGGTTTACAGAGTCAGCATATCGCCCCCACAGTCTGGGGTCCTCATTTCACCCACCTCGGAAGGATGGAAGGCTGAGTCAACCCTGAGCCGGTGAGATTTGAACAGCCGAACTGCAGTCAGCTGAAGTAGCCTGCAGTGCTGCATTTAACCACTGCGCCACCTCGGCTCTGTATGAAGCTTGATAATGCAGATCAGTGCTTCTCAATCTTGAGCCACCTGAAGATGCGTGGACTCCAACTCCCAGAATTCCCCAGGGGGGGATGGGGGATTCTAGGAGTTGAAGTCCACGCATCTTCAGGTGACCAAGGTTGAGAAACACTGATGTAGATGATTTCATCTTTTGTAATGTTTGTTTTTTCCAAAGCACGTTAAAAACAAGCTGTTCCCAATCTGGCCTGGGAATTCTGGAAGGTGTAATCATATTAATATCCTAATATGATTTGTGTCGATAGCTTTAGTATCCTGTGGCTATCACTGAGCATTGTATCTTATGTTTTTTGATGATTGCATTTTATGATTATGATTATCACTTGTTGTTTTTATGTACAGTGAAAGCATATGCCCCAGAGACAAATTCTTTCTGTGTGTCCTGTTTTCTTTCCTTTTTCACTCCTCTTTCCTTTTTCTTTCTTTATCCTTAGCAAGGTTTTCCCAGAAGCGATTTGCTATTGCCTCCTTCCTAGGTCTGAGAGAAAGCGACTAGCTGTAGGTCACCCCGCTGGTTTCACATCTAAGGCAAAACTAGAACTCACCGTCTCCTAGTTTCCAGCCTCGATGCCTTATCCACAGGGCTGGATTTAGATGAAAAGAGGCCCTAGGCTACTCCACTTATGAGGCCCTTTCACCTCCCATTTTTAAGTTTGTAAATTACACGAGAGACAATAAAATACATCATTACTGTGATATATATCAATATAGATCAATATATATAGCTGGCCTCCTGACGGAGGGCGGCTCTGCTCTGCGGCAAAGGCAGCGAGGCCAGCCGCCTCCCCTGCTGCGCTCAGCTGCCCGGCTCGGCCCCCTCGCCCTCACCTGCCTGGCCGCTGGTGGGCTCCGCGTCGACGGGGCGGCTACTGGGAGCGGCCGCGCCTCTCACCCGACCGCCGGTGCCGGGAACGTGGGCGGGCTCCCCAACTGCCGCGGCGCTGGAACGATCTTAACCAATACATTTTTATGTTTGTTTATTAGTCATATGCCTAGAATTTCTCCTTATTTTCGGTTCAGTGTTTTAGTGTTCACTGTTTTTAGAATAGTGTAATTTTAATTTTGCTAACAATTTGAATGTAGGCCCCTCTTGATCTTGAGGCCCTAGGCTGAAGCCTAGTTAGCCTGTAGGAAAATCTGGCACTGCTTATCCACAACACTCAATAGGCTCTCAGAATTGGAATAAAGAGCTAACTCAATCTGATACTAGCTCAGCTTTCAAAGTTCATTTTAAAAGCCTGAAAGGGGAGAGGATTTTTTTAAAAAACAAACCCTGAACTGTTATAATCCATTTTCTTTCTTGATCACCAAAGAAAATAATACCCGCCTTTTGAAGGGTCTGGCAGACAAAAGGCAAGGTTGCATTTAGAAAAGACTGGATTATTGTAATGCGCTCTACATGGGGCTGCCCTTGAAGAGTGTTTGAATAGCAATAGCAATAGCAGTAGACTTATATACCGCTTCATAGGGCTTTCAGCCCTCTCTAAGCGGTTTACAGAGAGTCAGCATATTGCCCCCAACAATCTGTCCCCCTAATTGAAGACTCCAATTAGTCCAGAACGCAGCCGCGCGAGCGATTGTGGGTGCACCAAGGTACACCCACGTTACACCTATCCTCCGCGAGCTGCACTGGCTACCTATCAGTCTCCGAATCCGCTTCAAGGTGCTGGTCGCTACCTATAAAGCCCTACATGGCATCGGACCTGGGTACCTGAGAGACCGCCTCCTGCCAATTACCTCTCTCAGACCAATTAGATCGCACAGGTTGGGTCTCCTCCGGATTCCATCTGCCAGCCAATGTCGGCTGACGACTCCCCGGGGGAGAGCCTTCTCTGTTGCAGCTCCGGCCCTCTGGAACGAGCTCCCTGTTGAGATCCGGACCCTTACTACCCTCCAGGCCTTCCGCAAAGCCACCAAGTCCTGGCTTTTCCAGCAGGCTGGGGGGAGCTGAGAAGCATCTACCTCCACGGAAATTGTGAATGTTGGTTTTGTTTTTAATATGTTGTCTTTGTCTCATTCCCCCCTTTCCCTTGTCTTTTGTGAGCCTCCCGGAGTCCTCCGGGAGTGGGCGGCATACAAGACAAATAAATAAATAAATAAATAAATAAATAAATAAATAAATAAATAAATAAATAAATAAATAAATAAATAAATAAATAAATAAATAAATAAATAAATGAATAAATAAAATAGTACACAACTGAAGTGTGTTGCTTGCAAGCCTTGATTGTGGCCAGAGAAAATGGATTTCCTGAATCAATAAATAGGCTCTCGTCAACAACATGGAGCTGACTTTTAGACTTTGCAAACACCTTGGAGAGCTTCAGACAACTCCTGCCTCTCCCATTTTTCCTCCATCCTTCTCCCTTACACCCCAGTGAGACCTGCCAGTGAATTAATGAGGAATCCCCCCGCCCTCCCTTCTTTTATTGTTGCTGTTGTTGCCTGTGTTAACGTAACCGATCAATTTTTCTGCTAAAAGCTGCTGGGATAAAGGAGGCACTGAGGATGTGCTCAAAGCATCCCATTAATATTGTACATTTCTGGAATATAAAAGGCCAAAGAGACAGCTCTCCTGGACAGGGAGAAGGTTGATATAAGGAGAAGCACCAAAAAAAAATCAAACAGTTTCAGCATTCCTCTACCAGAGTAGTGAACCAATGGTGCAGTGGGATCTACACCCAAAATGAGTTGTTTCGTGCCCACTTTGCTACGTTAGGTGGGAAATAAAATCCACAGTGTTCCTCCTCCTGATATTTCCAGTTTTCTTTCTTTCTCACAGGCATAATGCTTAAAATAGGAAATTTAAGCTGGGAATCCAAGTCAGCTAGAGCAGTGGTCTTCAACCTTGGCAACTTTAAGACCTGTGGACTTCAACTCCCAGAGTTCCTCAGCTGGCTGAGGAACTCTGGGAGTTGAAGTCCACAGGTCTTAAAGTTGCCAAGGTTGGAGACCACTGAGCTAGAGCTATGGTGCAACATTAAAGGTGGTTACTGAAGACTATCTACATGGTATCGGACCTGGTTACTTGAGAGACCGCCTCCTGTCAATCACCTCCCAAAGACCTATTAGATCCCACAGACTAGGCCTCCTTCGACTTCCATCTGCCGGCCAGTGTCGGCTGGCAACTCCCCGGGGGAGGGCCTTCTCTGTGGCTGCTCCGGCCCTCTGGAACGATCTCCCCATTGAGATCCAGACCCTTACCACCCTTCTGGCCTTCCGCAAAGCAACTAAGACCTGGCTGTTCAGGCAGGCCTGGGGCTGTTGAATTTTCCAGCCCCATCCGAGGTTACGACTGTTGGTGTATTTTAAATTGTTGTCTTTTATTTTTATTTTTGTACCCCTTCCCCTTCTGATTGTTAGCCACCCTGAGTCTTCCGGGAATAGGGCGGCATACAAACCAAATAAAACCTTAAACTTTAAACCTATCCATGGCTCAGGGGACTTGTGAATAGACATAGTTAGGATTACAGTCAAATGTTGTGATTGAGCCCAAGTAGACTTTCACTCTTTGCTTAAACTTTCCTCCCAATCCTCAGAAACGTTCTAAAGACTTTAGGCTTGGGCTGAAATTTGTTCAGTGTGTACCAGTTGTTCAGTGTGTATCAGAGGTGATATTCAGCCGGTTCTGAGCAGTTCTGGAGAACCGGTAGCGGAAATTGTGAGTAATTCAGAGAACTGGCAAATACCACCTCTGGCTGCCCCCCCCCCCTCCATCTATTTGCTGCCTCCTGAGTCCCAGCTGATCAGCTAGGTTTTGTTGCCCTGCACAGGAGAATGGAGTTGAAAAGCAGGTGTGGAGGGGAGGGAAAGGAGATTTTGAAATAACCTTCCCCAGGAGTGGGGTGGGAATGGAGATTTTGCAGTATCCTTCCCCTGTCACGCCCACCAAGGCATGCCACGCCCGCCAAGCCACGCCCGCAGAACCGGTAGTAAAAAAAATTAGAATCCCAACACTGGTGTGCATCTTTTGAAATCACACACCACACATGACATTTTCCAATGGATTGAATTTATTACAATATATTTATTTGCATTTTGTTGACCATCAAACTGAGGTTATCTTTTTTTTTATAGAGTCACAGCACTACTGCATATATGTACAGAGAAAATACTTTCCCCAAATATTTCCCTTAATAATTCTCCCTCTTGCCCTCAAATTCCCATCACCATTATTTGAATTTCAACGTATGGAACTAAATAGCCATAAAATGTATCAAAATAAACAGTGATCCATCTTGCATATTCTAGTTTAAGATATGGGAGAGAGTACAAACAGAGCATATATTGGCTTTCTATTTAGAAAAGGGAATCTTTTCTATAACAGAAAACCATCAATACACCAGAAGAGGGTCTTTTTTTTTAAATCTTTCACAGAAAGAACTAATTCATCCACTCCATGTTTATTGTGCAAATTCAACAATGCCATTTTAATGTATGCAGAACTACCTGGCCAAATTAAAAACTATTTAGAAACCGGATCTGCAGCTCATTTTATGTTTTTAACAATAAAGCTTGAGTAGGCTTTATAAAATATTCCTCCCCAACCAATGCCATAACTATCAGCTGCAATCCTCGGGAATTACATTCAACACTACAATAGCATTTTCTAATAAAGCTTAGGAAAGTTTAAAAACAAAAAAAAATGATGCCAGGCACATTAAAAAAATCAGCAAACAAGAGCAAAACCAATTTGCCAAGGTTTGTCAAGTCGATTCACATTTTCTTATGGAAATCCAGAGTTTGCCTCAAGTATTAACGCAGTAGAATTACATGTGGGACCAAGAATTCTCAGTTTAGCCTTGGTGACACAGTCCAATTCCTGAAAAAAATATTTACTGTTGGTTTATGAACTATTCCTTAAAATGAAGCCTGTTTCTTAAGGCAGCATCTTCATCCTTGAAAAACTAGAATAAGGAAACAATCTGGACCTACCAAGTCATGAATCCCTCTGATTCCTAGCTGTCTTCTTGCAATTTAAGTAAATGGGAATGAAACCTCTTTCAATAGGGCTGGGCAGAGTTTCAGATTCAATGCCCCCAAACGTGTTCAGAGCAAAACAAGAGGCGGAACATCTGCCCGCCGCTGGAAACCAGCGGCACCAAAGCAAGATTCGAAGCGCTATTCAACACTGTGGCTTAACCTTAGCTGGATCGTGCACATTTTGTTCTGAGAAATCAAATACAAATTCAAAATGGCAAAAAACACGCGTCCCGGCTGCAACGTGCGTTAAGAAAGAGGAATAAGCACGAGAAGCATTCTGCAATAAAAGATACGCGCTCCCCAAAAAGTGATAATATAGAAACAAGTTTTTCCGCAGCTTTCTATTCCCCATGCTAAACTTTTGGGTGATCAAATGTTGCTAAATCCACAATCGTGTTCTTGGACCTGAGAAGTAGATTTCCTGTTGTTCAACTAGGAATTTGGTAACATTAAAGACTTTAATATTATGCTGGTTTTGGATCAGTACCTGTATTTCTTTATGTACCCGTGATATTACCCATAAATAGGAACCAATGTACATTCAGAAATAATTGAAGGAGGGGGGGAGGGAGGGAGGGAGGAATACTTTACTAATCCCAGCAAGTTATGGTGTCCAATCGTATTACTGAAAGCACATAGGATGAGAAGTGGGGAAAGAGAATTATTAGACAAGGAAAATGACAAAATCCCATTCAAGGGAATGAAATGGAATGTGTGATCTAGTCCAGGGGTCCCCAATCCCCGATCCATGTACCTGCACCGGACCGCAGCACGCCAGTAACCAGGCCGCACAAATAAGTGACGCCCCACCCGCGGGATCCAGGTAGCGCATGAAACCACGCCCCCTCCGGTCCACGGAAAATCCTTTCTCCACGGAACTGGTCCCTGGTGCCCAAAAAGATTGGGGGGGGGGGGGAGACACTGATCTAGTCCTATGCATCCAACTCCATCTTTATCTGCTGAAAAGGGTTCTAAGAATTGCCGCTGAAAATCACTTTCATTTGATTTACTGGATCTTCATCATAAATTTAGACCGGAAACATAATATTTTGTCCTATTTTTGTTGTTGTTGTTGTTTTGTAGTTGCAAGCAACAGGTATTAGAGATGTTTCATCTCCTTACAGATATCAATACCCTCATTCAGGGGTCCCCAACACTCCCGGTCCATGGACTGGCACTGGGTTGCAGCATACGAGAAACCGAGCCACACAAACGAGCGAAGCCCCTTCCGCAGGATGTGGGCAGCATGCGAAACCATGCTCCCTCCAGTCCACGGAAAACCCTCTCTCCGCGCAACAGATCGCTGGTAGCCACAAGGTTCGGGGACACTGCCCTAATTCATCTATTGGAATACAAAAGAGCTTGTATGCCTGTTGAAGCAAAATAACATGTAGAAATTTGGCTGTGCACACATAATTCCCCTTTCATTTTAACCGCTTGGACTTGAAAGGAATTTCTTCCCCTCCAAAAACCCACAAGAGTTCGAAAGAGAGAAATGGATTCAAATCTCAACCCCGTTTCTCCTTCCCTATCAAGCAAAGTGACTTTGGGGGTTTGAGCAGTTTTGGCCTTTGAATTTATTTTAAATTATTTTACATATGCTGCTGTGGACTGCCGAGAACGGTAATCAGAGGAAACAGTGATGCTGCTTCAGAAAAGGTTGTGTACTCACAAAAAAAGTTAACAGCACAGAAGGAATTAAATGGGAAAACCAATTTCTAGTTGGGCCCTGGCTGTAGTCACCGACAATCCTGATTTGAATCGATCTTCATTCCAAAGATTGCAAGTTGAGAACAGAATCCACAATATACGATTTAATCATGTGGGCTGTCTTACAGTAGGATTAAAATTGCAAACATACAATGAAATCCAACTGTACCGATGGGGCTTATTTCTGAGTAGGTAGCATCAGTTGCAGCATAAAGCTAATGGGATAATTATTTAGCGGAATGTGCACTATAAGAGCCAGTGTGAAATTAATTCATTAAGTATAAAGAGTGACAGGCTATGATACTGAACGTAATTTTCACTATCAGTGGGGAAAGCCCCCTGATTTAATGGCAAACAAATTCCCTTACTTAAAATTGGCTTGCAGCTTCGGATCCTAAATCCAGTTAAAGGCAGAGCTTACTAACACAGCAATCCATTATATTTTTTTTAGAAGTTAGGCCCAATGGCTTTATTGGGACTTCCAAGTAATTATTTATGGGGGGGGGGGAATCTAGGTCAAGTTAGTGAAAGTAATTTAACTTTATTCTAATTAACTTTAGCTGGATTTGGCCACAGTATTTGGAAGCTGCTAGAGTGCAATTATGAAAACACAAATAGACAGAATTCTCAAGTTCCCTTTTAAAAGAAGCAGAATATATATATAATGGCAAGTGAGGTATGTCTAAAATTCATATAAGAAGGATTCCAAACAATTTCTTCTAAGGGGTATTATTTACTCAGAGATCAGCAAGAGAAAAATACTGGAGTTAAATTTCAACACAGCAAGAAAGATATTTTAACATAAGTTCTAACCATCTCAACAGCATTACTTTTGCCCAGTCTCCAACTTTAAAAAAAGACTTACAGGCCTCAGGCCTGTTGTCTTTATATAAGCAGATTACCTAGCAACCTTCCAATAAATATTAAAAGGAAATAGTTTAATAAAAGCAAGGATTTTCTTTTTTAAAAAGATTATTTGATGTGCAGTATAAACAATGGAAACTTGCATTTTAAAGAAGGCCAGCAACTTGTAAAAAGCAGCTTCTCTCAATCTAAAATATTCATTATAATATTGAATCTCAAAGACAGTCAAACGTAACCAAAAAGAAAAAAGGAAGGTAATGATTTTTCCTAATAATACCAAGAAAAAAAAAATGAAATGTAAAAACTCTCAGTAAAGGCTGTCTATAATCTAGGATACCCCAAATCATATTAATCTCAAAACTGTGTGGTGAAGAAAAAGAAAAATACCAAGGGAAAAATCTTCGGAGGATTTAAAATCAGCCAACTCCTTCACTTCTCACATCTAATTCACATAGTGCAAATAAAATAGGCTGAACCAGCAACGAAGCAATTCAAGAAAGTTCACTAAAAATACTTCCAGACATGTTTCCCTTGCAATTGGAGGCAGAAACCTTCGCGTATTGTTATGTTAGGTGGGAAGAGCACACTTCTATTTAAATGGCATCGCTGTTCATGGGAAAGAAGCCAGGAACGGCAGAGGACTCCGCTGCAAAGTATCCAAGACACACTATTTGAAAAGCATATATGTCACAGTAGTAAACTCTTAGCTATGGCCATAAAAATATTGCACTGTGGGACCTCTGGCGGGCCCAAACCTTCCAGCAAGATTAAGATGAAGCGCAGTAATTGGTAGCAGGCTCAAAGTTTCGTCTGATAAAATATGGCCTAAACTTAGCAGAGCCGACTCAGTCACGTGCAAATGATAATCAAAGTGCATTCGATTCCTTAAAAATAAAAGAGATTTTCATCGTAACAAATGAAATTGAAAGAACAATTTGGCAATGGTACATATGGACAGAATTGGGAGGTTAGAATCATAACCCCTATCAATACAGTGCTAGCCACCACAGCCATGCTGTGTTCAGCTTATCGATCGACTGAATTTTGTTCACTTGATCTCAACGTATTTTGTTGATTAGCGGGGGTTTTGGGGAGGGGGGGAGTATAAAAAAATATGCGTGTTACACCCCGGAGGCTTAGAGTTTCCTCTTCCTCTACCTGAGAAGTAGGGGATGGAATGGCTCTGGTAGTGCTTCAAGAGGCAAACACACCAGTGTGCTTTCAAAGCTCGCATGGAAACGCCGAAGACCATAGAGGGCTATGAGGTTCCCGCTACCACGGCACCCGGAATTGTCCCTTTCAAAAGAAGACAGGGCATTGGGTACCTCTTAAGCATTATGCTGGTGAAGAGCTGGACAACCTTTGGAAATGCTTTTAAAGAACAAAGGTAATTTCTGAATTGGCTTTTTTTTTTTTTTTCAAACCACTGCATCCCAAATTTCGTTTTGAGGCGCAAAAATCCAGCTGAACGACTGAAGCATAGAAGAGCTGAGATGGTTAAGATGCTGCCAAGATGTTTCAAAAAGACTTATGGCAAACTAGAATGAATATCTTGATTGTCAAAAGGTGGCAGTGGGTCCCTCCAGTATGTGAACTGACTGTAGGTGTCAGAACAGGGGAAGTCTGAAGAATGCCTTCTTTTCAGCAAGGGAAATACATGATCCACCACTTCGCAAAGTCTCCCATACCTGTGAGGGGAAAAGAGAATTTGGGGAGGGGGGGGGAGAGATAGAGAGAGAAACATCTGAGATATCTGAACCATTTTATTTATTTGTTTCATTTCTATGCTTCCCTTCTCACCAATAAGGCAACTTTGGGCGGCTTAAAAACAGCAAAAAGGTGAAATTCAAAACATTATTCACACTATTACTGATTTAGCAATAGCAATAGCAGTTAGACTTATATACCGCTTCATAGGGCTTTCAGCCCTCTCTAAGCGGTTTACAGAGAGTCAGCATATTGCCCCCAACAATCTGGGTCCTCATTTTACCCACCTCGGAAGGATGGAAGGCTGAGTCAACCCTGAGCCGGTGAGATTTGAACCGCTGACCTGCTGATCTAGTAGTAGCCTGCAGTGCTGCATTTAACCACTGCGCCACCTTGGCTCTGATGTTGTGGATTGCATGAACACAACTCAGGCAAAATAATTAGAGAAACATAACATCCTTACATCAGCCTTTTAACTTATTCGTGAATGTTAGGCCTAGAAGTGTGACTTTCTAAAACACTGCTAGGAAGAGTAGAGTTGGGATGCTGCTTGAAGATATTGTAAACCACAGTTAGTCAGTTTTGCAGCAAAGGTCTTTGTAAGAAAATAATCCACAATAGGTTTACAAAACCCACTAAAGTAAAAAATAAATAAATAAACAGCAACAAAAGCATCTCCTGCAGCTTACAGAAATGAACAGGTGAACAGGTGAGGTGTTTCAATGGCCAAACTGAAATTAACCTCATCTTCTGATTTCAAAGATTAAAAACAGCAGGAATAAAGATCCAGGCGAAAGCAACAAGATCTTATTTATTAACCGCTGGACAATTCCATTTGTAGCAAAGCGTTACATTTCCCTCTATAATCACTTCCAAATATTTTTCCCACCTGAATTCCAACTTCAGAAAGCCTATCAAATATACCGTATTTTTCGGAGTATAAGGCGCACCGGAGTATAAGACGCACGAAGGTTTTGAAGAGGCATTTTTTTTAAAAAAAGGAGGTAGGTAGATAGAGGGATAGAAAGGAAGAGAAAGAGAAATACAGTAGGTAGGTAGGGAGAGTGGGAGAGTAGATGGGTAGGTAGGTAGGTAGGTAGGTAGGTAAAGGGATAGGTAGAGAGAGAAATAGAGAGAGAAATACAGTAGATAGGTAGGGAGAGAGAGAGAAGGTAGGTAGATAGATAAAGGAATAGAAGAGAGAGAAATACAGTAGATAGGTATGGAGAAAGAAAGTGTATAGGAAGGTAGGTAGGTAGAGGGATAGAGAGAGAAATAGAGAAATACAGTAGATAGGTAGGGAGAGAGACAGGCAAGTAGGTAGATAAAGGGAGAGAGAGAAAGAGAGAGAGAGAAATACAATAGGTAGGTAGGGAGAGAGTGAGAAAATGAGTGTGTGTAGGTAGGTAGGTAGGTAGGTGGATAGAGAGAGAGAAATAGAGATAGAGAGAAAAACAGTAGGTAGGTAGGTGTTTCTGCTGGCACAGCACTTGATCAATGTAATTCTCATCAATCAGTTAAAGAGCTTTCCAAAAGGAAAAAAAAAGTTTTTGCACTCTGCAAACTTCCCAAAAACGGGCCCGTTTTTTCTCTCAAAAAAAGGCATGAATAGCCTTGGGGAGTGGGGGGAACTTGCAGAGTGCTCCGAAGGGGGGGGGGGCAAAAACAGGCCCGTTTTTTATCCAAAAAATTGCATGCATATTCTTATGGGGGCTGACTTACACCATCACCCCTGAAAAAACCCTGCTCCTTATCTCAGAACTAACAGGTTCAAACCCTTCCCAGATAATGTAACTAGACTATGTCTCAGTCACCTGCAAAGGCTGTTGGGGGCTGGGGAGGGCAAAATATGGCCCGTTTTTTTTTGCTCATTTCTGACCTCCCCAGCCTCCGAGAGTTCTCTGAAAGCCTTCATAAGGGTATGCACGGCCATTTTGTTGAGGCGGGACTTTGGGAGGCAAAAAATGCTGTATTCGGTGTATAAAACGCACCCAGATTTTCAGCCTCATTTTTGAGGAAAAAAGGTGCATCTTATATTCTGAAAAATACAGTAACCACTTAGTAGACAAACAGACAACTTATCAGGCAGCCGAAAACAAGAGTTTGGAAAGGAGAAAAGTTGTTAATGGATTACACCTACAATGGGACTTGGCCATTCTTTCTTAGAAATGATTACTTGATTATTTTGTTGTATGCACAAAAACCCACACCTTACTGAAATCTTAAGAGGGCATTTTTAAATCACTGCAAGTGTATTTTTAAACCAAAAAGTGTATGTCCTTTACAAAGAGATTGTTTAAATAAAGAAAATGTTGAATCCTACTTTTTGATGTTAATCTCTACACCACCAAAATAAATATTTAGGAATACGCATCGTATCACTGAATTTTTATTTCCAGTCCATTCATTTAATTCCTGCTACAACTTTCAGCATCAAGGACTTAAGGAGGAAAATCAGCAGGACATAAGTAGCAGAAAATTACTCACGATGAAATGTTGGTCTTCGCATGTTCTTGAATTAGTTCTCCTTTTGGATTAACAGTGAATATTCTGTTTAGTGAAACTCCAACTTGTTTGTATGAGTACACATCCTGGATAAAAAATATATATGAATCTCATTAAAATAACCCACAAATAGTTTTTAGGTGTAATATAGTTTTAGGTATTGGAGGCACTTCATACATTTTAAGTTATAAAATATATATTCCAAGAACTGATTCCTTAAAGTTGATCTGAACTTCTGAGACGGTAGTTTTCACAGTAATAACACAGAAATGATTTTCCACCAATGATTTGTTGTTTTCCAATACATTTTTAAAAAAATTTCCTGGTCATTATCACCATTAAAAACGAGTGGGACAGTTTCACAAACATTCAGTGAAAGCTTTATCTGGCTGCCTAGGGAATGGAAGCAATATAGAAGGGTGTATCTGAGCACAGATAAGATACCTTTGTTAAGGATTATCTTGAGAAGATAGGAACAGTGTATGCATTTCTTCTGCTGTTATTGTGTCTACTGGTTGCCCATCTGCAGATTTAAGCTGATTTAATTATACCTAGGCAGGGAGGGACCAGTGGAATACCTACAAGGCCATTCTCATTATCTGTTGGGTCTGATCCACTTTAAGCTGGAGGTGAGCCATGCAAGTGCTTTGCAGGTGATTGAGGCACAGTCTAGTTACATTATCTAGGAAGGGTTTGAACCTGTTAGTCCTGAGATAAGGAACACGGGTTTTTTTCAGGGGTGATGGTGTAAGTCTGACCACCTGTGTTTCAGATCTATGTCCATTCTGGTTGGACATGGTCTCCCATGAGGTGGTAGTTGGATCTAGGTAGTGGTGAGCTCATCCTTGAGAGAGGGGATGGTTTGGTTGACTCTGGAGGAGGTGGTTTGATCCCTTCTCAAAAAAAAATATTGCAGCATCCGGAAGACCGCAGTTTCAATGGGCATTCCTGGAGGAAGAACCACCAAAGGAAGAGGACTCCTTTTAGTCTTGTTTCAAACCAGTATGTAGCACTGGTATCTCTTAGCAGCTTTTGATACCATCCACAGATCAGGGGTCTGAAGTGGTCAAGAACAGATCCAAATGGCCCAAGCCAGCATGGCCAACTAGGGCAATGGGAGTTGTAGCTTAGCAGAATCTGGAGAATATTTCTCTGAACTGGAAAATGAATCCTGCAGTGCCAATGCTTCTATGGAAAAACTCTTTGGGAAATATCATCACAATTGGTACTTAGCAATAGCAGTTAGACTTATATACCGCTTCATAGGGCTTTCAGCCCTCTCTAAGCAGTTTACAGAGTCAGCATATTGCTCCCAACAACAATCCGGGTTCTCATTTCACCCACCTCGGAAGGATGGAAGGCTGAGTCAACCCTGAGCCGGTGAGATTTGAACAGCCGAACTGCAGAACTGCAGTCAGCTGAAGTAGCCTGCAGTGCTGCATTTAACCACTGCGCTACCTCGGCTCTTCAAACAATGTAAATTTTTTTTACAAACAATGTAAAAATTACTTACAGCAGCCCTGTTGCCAAAGGCAGCATAAAAAGGTTCTGTGTTAGGATGAAATAAGTGTTTTATGTCTGTTAAGCACTGAACTTTAAATTTCTCTGGCTTCTTCTCTATCACTTCCCTGAAATAAAAGAAGAAAATAAATTTAGGTAAAAATAAATAAAATAAGGTGAAATATTAGATCGGGGTTGTCAAACGCAAGGCCGGCAGGCCAGATCCAGCCCACAATGTGGTCGGATCCAGCTTGCGAGGTCGTCCTGGAAAATGTAAGGGGGCAGCCCACATTGCTTCAGCCCAGTCTACCCAGTACAAAGAGGAAACATCAGGCCAGCATAGCTTCAGCCCGGTCTACCCAGTGCGAAGAGGAAACATGCCAGCAGTTTGGGGAGTGATGTCAAGCTGGCCATGCCCATCCAGTTGGCCACGCCCCCACACACCCCGAGGCCAACCACAGCCTTGATGCAGCCCTCTGTGAAATTGAGTTTAGATGATATTAGATTAGCATCTGTATTAGATGCTCTTTGTGTAAATGGTACACAGCATATTTCTTTCACCTATGTGAACAATTTCAATTGATGAAGACTTCCGACTAATGATCTCTCAAGATTTTCAGAAGTATTTTATGGTCCACAGGGCTGTTTAAAATTAAACAGGAAGCCTTATTCTATGTAAACAAAAAAAAAGGCATTGCTATAAAGCCTGTTGATTTTGGCAATGTGGGAGCGGTGGTTCATTTGGATAAACTTTCAGTCTTCAAATAAATGTATAATTTACTGATGAATATATTGGCCTTATAATTATTTCATGATCTGATTTCCTTCTTCCTCAATGGACAACATCATGAAATCAGAAAGGAAAAGGTTTCCAATCTGCTGCGTTTTAGAAATATGAAGATCAAACATTTTTCTTTTAGCTTATTTTTATTCAATAAGAAGCAAGTGGATAAAGAATATATTTAGTGGGGAAATTACTCTGCTTTTAAACATTTCCTATTAAGACACAATTTTGGGCATAAGCCTAAGGTGAATTCTGATTACAGGTCCCAAATCCATACATGTATATTTCTTAAGCCAGAAATAGCTTAAATCTTACTGCTTTTTCATCAGTATCACATAATTACCTTTCACTAAAGTTGATCCATAAATACTGAATGTAACAACGTGCATTACTGAACAATATATTTTACTGCTACGTTTTGTGGGGTCACTACATGTATATGATACCTTTGCAACAGTATGTTAATCTTATTGTGTAATACAGTGTTTTTCAACCTTTTTTGTGCAAAGGCACACTTTTTTCATGAAAAAAATCACGAGGCACACCACCATTAGAAAATGTTAAAAAAAATTAACTCTGTGCCTATATTGACTATATAGCGGGTGTTTTTCCCACGGCACACCTTACACTATGTCACGGCACACTAGTGTGCCGCGGCACAGTGGTTGAAAAACACTGGTGTAATAGGTCTAACCCCTGAATCATTTCAGGTGTGAAAAAAATTACACCTTGTTCACAGTAGCGTTTCTCAGTCGTGGCCCTTTTTAAGAGGTGTCAGCTTCAGCTGTCAGAATTCCTGAACTGGTATTCTAGGAGTTGATATCCACACCTCTTAGAAAGGCCAAGGTTGGGATATAACTGGTCTAAGCTTGGCAAGAACCAAATGCTGTGATACCTGTGAAAAGCTGAGAACAAACTGCTGGGACTCAATAGCACAGGCCCTTGTGGTAACACCGTTCCTCGCTCATTCACCCAATGCAAGTAACCTCGAGTCATATCTGCCATCCCAATAGCACGGGCTGAACAGTACAGGAACTTGTATCCATTTCTGTGATTTTAAAGAGAGAGAGAGAGAAGAAAAAAACAGGCCGTCATCAACACACATTTATTGAGATTGTTTTTGCAACTTGCAGGGGTTACAGATTACTATTGCTAGGTACACAATACTATGGAACCACAGCTGCCAGTTCTTTAGCTGGTGTTGGCCTTCATACACACATCACGTTCTTCCCAAGAACCATGGCAGTGGTGGGATTCAAATAATTTAACAACCAGTTCTCTGCCCCAATGACCAGCTGGGTAGGCGTGGCTCAGTGGTCAAGAGAGTGGGTGGGCGTGGCCAACTCAACGTCACGCACATCGATGGGCGCTTCGCTTTAGCTGTTACAATGAAATAAGGATTAACAGGAGAGGCAGTTTCTGTAAGCAGGTCAATAAAGATGAGGCTAGAAACAACACCAGAATGTTTCCTTCCTGCCTTCCTTACAGGATTAGCCCTGTAAAGTGAGAAAAAACAAAAGGAGATTTCTTCCAACAACCGGTGGCGCAGTGGTTAAATGCAGCACTGCAGGCTACTGCTAGATCAGCAGTTCAGCGGTTCAAATCTCACCGGCTCAGGGTTGACTCAGCCTTCCATCCTTCCGAGGTGGGTAAAATGAGGACCCAGATTGTTGGGGGCAATATGCTGACTCTCTGTAAACCGCTTAGAGAGGGCTGAAAGCCCTATGAAGCGGTATATAAGTCTACTGCTATTGCTATATTGCTTAGAAAATTAACAACCGGTTCTCCCGGATAGGTGCGGACTGGCTGAATCCCGCCACTGAACCATGGATAGATGTAGATATATACAGGTAGTCCTTTTCTTACAACCATTCGTTTAGCAATCATTCAGGGGTGAGTTCCAGCTGCTGCTACTGCCGGTTCGCTCAGGGTCATGCGTGCGCGCATGCGCAGTACTAAAAAAACCCAAGATGATGCCGCCTAGAGAACCGGTTCGGGGGTGGGGGCGGCCGAGTTACTACCTACTTGTCCAAACCAGTCCAAACTGGTAGGAACCTACCTCTGCAATCATTCTAAGTTACATGTAGGAGAAGAGCAACCTGGGCTGGAAGGTGAGATTAAACATGTCATCATTTGGAGTCATTGTATTTCCACAAGAGAGCCAAGTCCAGCTCCCCACACCCCACACCCCTCCCATGAACTCCATTGATTCTTATCTAATGCCAATTTAACTTTGAGCATTAGTTGAGTGGGACTTACTTTACCAATGGTTAGATAATAAAAACAGAAGTGATTGGTGCTAATGGTTGGTATGGGTTGCTGCCATTATCACTGAATTGATATCATTGTGATGAATACTATTGTAAATACTTTATGGTTTCCTAAAAGTAATTGTATCTAGACAACACAGTATTTGATTTAAATTGTTTTTTTTTTTTTTTTTTACATATAGAGCCGAGGTGGCGCAGTGGTTAAATGCAGCACTGCAGGCAACTTCAGCTGACTGCAGTTCTGTAGTTCGGCTGTTCAAATCTCACCGGCTCAGGGTTGACTCAGCCTTCCATCCTTCCGAGGTGGGTAAAATGAGGACCCGGATTGTTGTTGGGGGCAATATGCTGACTCTGTAAACCGCTTCGAGAGGGCTGAAAGCCCTATGAAGCGGTATATAAGTCTAACTGCTATTGCTATAGCTATATTACGTAAACAAAGCAAATTTAAAAAAATGAATAAAAAAAGAACCCAAACTGTATTCCAAGAGAGGGCAAAAATGATAAGAGCTGCCCGTGGTTAACGCTGCCACGCTATTTATCATTCCAAAGCTGCCTATCTGTCCTGAAGGATGGGCGCTCAATTCTCAATGTTTGAAATATTCTTAGCTCAATAATTGGCATTTATTTTTATATGCCAACTCGCTTGCAATGGGAACTGACACCTGGAGTGGAAACTGACAAAGGAATAAGCAATAGCAATAGCAGTTAGACTTATATACCGCTTCATAGGGCTTTCAGCCCTCTCTAAGCGGTTTACAGAGTCAGCATATCGCCCCCAACAATCCGGGTCCTCATTTTACCCACCTCGGAAGGATGGAAGGCTGAGTCAACCTTGAGCCGGTGAGATTAGAACTGCCGAACTGCAGCTAGCAGTCAGCTGAAGTGGCCTGCAGTACTGCACTCCAACCACTGCGCCACCTCGGCGCAGAGATGATTTTGCAGAATAGTTAATATACTTACTGGCTCACTTTGTGATACAATTTAGCAATGCCTTGATGCGTCCAGTCCTTGCCAAGGGTAGGCAAAATATGACCTAGAGTATCTGATCTGCAAAAACAGAAGATATTTCAAACCAAGAAGAAATATACAATAGCCAGCTGTATTTGTGGAATACAGAAAACACGTTGGGCAATTAACGTTAATATACTTGTTGGTCAGCATAATTACTTTAATGACTTCTAGCAATGCAGGAATATATATTTAGAAATATCATTTTTTTTTCCCTTTCCAAACAATTATTTTCACTGTATAATGGAGGTGTTGGAAATATTCTAATTTTGACCCTATTGACTTGGTAATAGTATTATTACCAAATCCTTTCATGACTAAATTATACATTAGAAGCAGCAGTTATTTTGGGCCACTTTATTTTACACTCTTCAATAGATGTTTAGACATTTTACAAATCCCATGTTCCTATTTGTACACAATTAGATTTCAAACTCAGTCCTACAATGTTCAGAACTATGGATTCTTTTGTCTAGTTTAAACTTTACAATAATTGTAAATAAAAAAAAACATTGATAAGTATATCCCTCTAACACTAGTTCTTCTGTTGATTTTATTTTACATTCCCCCCTGACAGAATTCTAATAACTCACAATAAGTTAGCCGTTTGTGTTGACTTATTATTACACATCCATCAAATGTTTCTTTTGTTCTAATAGCAACAAAGGTTTATTAGGGCACAACCTAACTGTATCTATTCCTTATTCTCAGTATGGCACGTCTAACAGAATTTGATGCATTTAACATTAATAAACCGAAGCTAAAGATAGTAACGAAAAATATGAAAATACAAGGTAAAGCAGAATTGATGAATAAAAGATTTAAAAATTGAGAAGATCAAATATTTGTCATCACGTGACAAGTATGGACTATATATTACTACAAAATAACTATGTTAAGACATAGAATGAAGTTAGAAAAGGTACGCTAATGTCGGGTGAACTATAATTGTTATTGCTGAGAAGAATTTCTGTGATTAAGATCAATGTTTTGCCTAGCACAGTGTTTCTCAACCTTGGCAACTTGAAGATGTCTGGACTTCAACTCCCAGAATTCCCCAGCCAGCGAATGCTGGCTGGGGAATTCTGGGAGTTGAAGTCCGGACATCTTCAAGTTG
Organism: Thamnophis sirtalis; assembly: GCF_051295495.1. NCBI lineage: Eukaryota > Metazoa > Chordata > Lepidosauria > Squamata > Natricidae > Thamnophis > Thamnophis sirtalis. The sequence continues at coordinate 973,890 of NW_028261396.1, forward strand.
CCAAGGTTGAGAAACACTGGCCTAGCATGTTGTTTTTGTGTCAGGTAAATCAAAACATCAGTTTTGTCAACTGATACACCATTTAAACAATCCAGGAGGATATATCTAAATTTGTGTGACAGAGGGGGGGAAAAAACCAAGTTAAATATAAGGTGTTGCAAAGTACACACACACAAAAAAGAAGAAACTGTATTTTGCAACTTCTTGTTTGGTTTGGATGAAATGTGTTGCTTGGAGGAGTTTGATCCTCAAGCGAAATGTATATATACATGACAGCATCACACTAAACAGAAAGGATACTTCAAAGGAAATTCTTAATGTCTGCTTCTGTAGAGTTGGCTCTTTCACAAATCATGAAACAGCCAAGCTTTTAATATTTGCTCTTCAGTTTAAAATAAAAAAAACATCACTATTGGTTTGTCTTATCAGAAAGAGCAGAATATAGTATTCCCTGAACAGAAATGTGCCATTCTGTCTCTAGCTGAAAAAACTCACCTTGTGATGGTGCCATCAATGTCAGAAATGATGACTTTGTCATCCCAGTTCCATAAATAAATGGTGCCTTCACAGCGACATGTTCCTTGATATTGTGTTGTGACACTAAAAATGACGTCATTGGGACCATTTTTAAGGTTGAGATTTTTCTGTCAAAAAAACAACAACACACACACGCACAGTCTAGAATTCAAACTTACTTTGAAGGAAATATATGTGGAATTGTAGTTCAAATGAAGCTGCAATTATACTTACAGCTTCCAAGCTAACAACTTATGCTCATAGGCTTAATGTTAGGAAAGTATTTCACTCTATACCAACTAATGAATTATTTTGATTAGGCCTTAAGAGAATCTAGAAGGGGGAAGTCCACCAGTGTACACCGCCATGATGGATAAAATCCCTCAGAAAAACCTTATTAACGCTGTAGGTAATTTTGGCATATGTAGACAGTAATCATGTTAAGGTTTTCCAAAAAATCGCTTTACAGACACTTAAACACCAACTTTGGTTAAAACAAGATGTCCCTTTCGCTTGTATTCAATGCTGACCTTACAGAATGAAATTTCATTTTTTTTCATTTATTTGACATTTATAGGCCGCCCTTTTCCCTGAGGGGACTCAGGGCGGCTTACAATTTGTAGGAAGGGAGTGCAAGACAAAACACAAAAAGAAAATGTGAAATATAATAAAATAAAACAATAAAACACAACATTCACTCAGCATTCGTGCAGGGAGAGAGTAAAGTCCTATCCCCAGGCCTGACGGGATAGCCAGATCTTAAGGGCCGTGCGGAAGGCCTGGACGGTGGTGAGGGTGCGGATCTCCATGGGGAGATTGTTCCATAGCGTCGGAGCTGCTACTGAGAAGGCTCTCCTCCGCGTAGTCGCCAGTCGGCACTGACTGGCGGATGGAATTCGGAGGAGGCCTACTCTATGCGATCTGATGGGACGGAGGGAGGTAATTGGCAGAAGGCGGTCTCTCAAATAGTCAGATCCACTACCATGGAGGGCTTTATGAATTGTAAGTAGCACCTTGAAGCGCACCCGGAGATCAACAGGTAGCCAGCGCAGCTCGCGGAGGATTGGTGTTATGTGGGCGAACCGTGGTGCGCCCACGATCACTCGCGCGGCCGCATTCTGGACTAGCTGAAGTCGCCGGATGCTCTTCAAGGGCAGCCCCATGTAGAGCACATTGCAGTATTCGTGCAGAAATGCTGTGTTATCAAAGAAGCCTCCTCAGCCAAAAAGATGTGAAGACTCAAGTTGGACTCCTTCTTTCTGAAAATTATGCCCCATGCCCGCCACCAACCAAGAATCTCTTCCTGTGTGTCCAATCACACTTGGCCAATGAAGAATTCTATTCTATTCTAAATTCCAGGTTTTGCTTCACAAGGCGGTGGCAAAAGGCTAGGGGAAATGATCCCCCACAGGTTTGCCTCAGGTGCCGATTTTTGGCATAGTGACTACACAAAATCTCCCACTAACTTGGTAAAAGCAGAAAGGTCCATGGCTCAGTGCCAGAGCATATTCTTGACAAGAAGAAAGTGGCATCTTTGAAGCTGGCGCCTCAGCCACTAGAAACAAGTTTGCTTGCTTTCTTTTTCTTTCTTTCTTTCTTTCTTTCTTTCTTTCTTTCTTTCTTTCTTTCTCTTTCTTTCTCACTTTTTCTTTCTTTCTTTCTTTCTTTCTTTCTTTCTTTCTTTCTTTCAAGAAGGGGAACAGACTCTACTCCATAGTAAAGTTTTGTCACTGAAGCACATCTCAAAGAAAAAGAAAACAAATTCCCAGGACCCAAAAGGCAGCTGGGCTTTTTTGATTTTTTTCCCCCTAGCACTGAAGATCTTATCGACCCTTTTTTTTTTTTTTTAAAGACATTTTAGACTGTGTTTGCTAAAAAGTTATACTGTGTACGGGCTCTGGGAAGTCGGGGGGAGGGAAGGGAGGTGGGGTTCTAGGGGGAGGGGGGGAGGGGGGAAATATAATATCTGTTAGAGCTTAAAGCACATGATTGCACTTGTATACTGTGGCTTTTCAATGTTAGTGTAAAAATACGACAAGCTGAACATATTGGTTGACAATAGAGGTACACCGAAGGGAGGAGGAGTAGAGTGAAAGAAGAAGGAGGGGTGGAGAGGGTGGGAGAGAGGATTGGAGGCAGGAGGAGAAGGAAGGGAGGGAAAGTAGTGGGAAAGAGGAGTGATAGAGGGGGAGGGGAAGTAGGAAGTAGAGGGGTATGTTGGAAGGAAGAATGAAAGTTGGAGGGGGGTGAAAGAGGGTGTATGGTGGGTCAAGGTGGTATATTGGGTTTGTATTATGGGGGGTATTGTCTATAAAAACGAGGACTGTGTTTATTATTCAATGTTATATGCCCCGGTTATGCACAGTATACATGTGATTGTATGGAATGAAATGGAAATAAACGTATTTTCACAAAGAAGAAGCTACTTCGATGAAAAGTGAAATGTTTTCAAAGAAAAAAAAAAACAGGAAAGTCCAGTTGCCTTTTGAACATCACCTTTGGGACACCCATGACCCGAATGACTTAGAATCCCCATAGACAGAAAAAGAAATGTATGTATTCATGGCCCCTTACATTTTACTGATTTTTCTCAACCTGTCAAGTTTCTTCCCTTTTACTCCATTCTTAAAAGGATGTCGTCTGACTATTTTCTTCTGCTACAGTTCAATTAACAGGCTTCCTTTCCCACTACCATGGACATAACTGGACCAGCGGAACTGCCAATCAACGGAATGGGACTGTTCTCCTCCTACCCTTCGCTGCCCCTTTTTCGCCCCCAGGGTTTCTCCCCGCCCCCCCGTCATCCACCTCTACCATTTCGCCTCCACTGTTAGGGCCCTAGTTGTTTGTCCTGGGTAATGGGACCCAGCCTCTTCCGTTCCAGGCCCTTCCTCATGGGCCTTTGAGAGAAATACTGTCCACTCCGGCCTTTTGAGCTTAAGAGAGAGTTAGCCACCAGCCAATCGGAGGAAGGGAAGGGAGAAAGAGAGAGGGAGGAAGGGAGAAAGTGTTGGGGGAGAAACCCTGGGGCGAAAAAGGGGCGGCGAAGGGTAGGAGAACAGTCCCAGACACCCCAATCAATGATCTCTTCTTCTCTTGTAAGCAAGTGATGCTGCAAGATATCCTTTCCTTGATACTGGGAGCTCTCTTATTATCACAGACTAGCTGATAACACGGTATTTATTTATCCTAATCCTGTATTAGACAGGAAAAGGAATGAATTATATCTATAGTGTGAAGTCAAAGTAATTCACTATAGATATAATTGATTCCTTTTCATTTCAGCGGCCCAGGCATTCCAGTTATGCTGGAACACACACACACACACCAGGGGTGGGTTTCTCGCCCCGTTCCAACCGGTTCGGTTGGAACGGGGCCGGCGGCGTCCTCGTGCACGCGCGCGGTGCACGCATGCGTACTAGCGTCTGTGCGATGCTCCAGCTGCTCCTGGAGGATCGCGCAGGTGCTGTATGCGTCCTGCGCATGCATGGAAGCGCAGAACTCGTCAAAACCGGGTAAGGAGCGCGGGCGGGCGAGTAGGCCCCCATCGCCGTTCCCGGAAGTTACTTACTTCCGGGTTCGCCGACCAACCGGTTCGCAGGGACCGCCGCGAACCAGTTGAAACCCACCCGACACACACACACACACACAAACGAGGGGTGTTAGGGGTGCCTTACCCCCACAGTATTTGTTTCCAGAAAGTAAGTGTGTACAAAGTTTGGTTGAAATTGCTCGAGGCATTCCAGAGTTATGCTGGAACGTACATACACACAGAGTCATATATGGAGGAATTCTGATGACAAATGTTACTTACCAGCTGTTCTGAGCTGAGTCGAAGGCTCTTTTTATAACCTATTCCAGACAACAGTGGAAGGTGGGTGGTTTCACTTTTAGTTCGGTGATCTTCATCACTTGAAGAAGTATCATCTTTGATTCTGAAACGTCAGACACAGAATGCTCACATTTCTTCTCTGTATCAACTCAGTGGGGAAACAGGCTTGTAAATAGGATTCCTCAGCTATTATTGATTATTTTATTTATGACAACTGTACACGCTTTGGGAGTCAAGAAAGAGTGACTGGCTCAAGGTCACCCAGTGGGTTTCTTTCCTGCCTGATATGGACACCAATCTCAGCAATTCTAATGTTACTTCCTTCATTAAACCATACAGGCTGTAATCACACTGATATAATTCACAATCATTTCTTTCTTTCTCTGATTAGTCAGAATTTGATATTTGTTGAAGCTCCCAGAACTGTCATCTTGCTATAAAAGTAATAAAATAATAAAGTAGCAGCAGAGACAAATAGAGCCAATCGTCACGAATGCAGGCTACTTCTGCTGATTGTCGGCTGCCTGCAATTTGGTGGTTCGAATCTCACCAGTTCAAGGTTGACTCAGCCTTCCAGCCTTCCGAGGTCAGTAAAATGAGGACCCAAATTGTTGGGGGGCGATAGGCTGACTCTGTAAACTGCTTAGAGAGGGCCATAAAGCACTATGAAGCAGTATATAAGTCTAAATGTTATTGCTATCTTGCAAAACCCAAAATAAATTTCTCGATGAAATACGTTTGTAGCAATTTGGAAAGAGACACTGTGCTGGTTAGAGCAAATAGTTACTTTAGGAATTAAGAACCATCCCCTTAAGGGATTGCTTTCTGGGAAATGTAGTTTTACGTCACGTAGTTTCTGATTGGCTAGCAGGGTTTTTAAATTCCAGCCCTGCCGGGATCTGTTTGCTTCTTTAATACAGGGACAAACTACCTTGTTTCACCTACGTGAATGGGAACGGATTACGTGTACCTCAGAAGAATCTCTTCAGTGACTGTGAGTTATTGTTTGAAAATGCCTGATAAATAAAAGTAATGTACATGCAGAGGTGGGTTCCTGCCAGTTCGCACCAGTTCAGTAGAACCCGTTTGTCAAATCTACCGCACCGGTTAGAAGAGGTTCCACCAGTGGACCCGGAAAGCAGGCCACACCTACAGAAGAGGTTCCAAAAATTTTTGAAACCTACCACTGACACACACACAGACACAAACACACACACACACACACACACACAGACTCACACAGAGAGAGAAAGAGAAAGAGAAAGAGAAAGAGGAAGGAAGGAAGGAAGGAAGGAAGGAAGGAAGGAAGGAAGGAAGGAAGGAAGGAAGGAAGGAAGAGTGAGAGATGAAAGAAAAAAAGGAAAAAGAGAGAGACAAAAGGAAGGAAGGAAAGAGAGAGAGAGAGAGAAAGTAAGAAAGAAAACACATGGCCGGCAAGCCACTCCCACCAGGTCACATGGCTGGCAAGCCACTCCCACAAAGGAGGCCACACCCACAGAGTAGGTTCGAAAAAATTTTGAAACCCACCACTGTGTACATGATACCCTTTCCTGGAGTTTATCTGTCCGAGCCAAGCAGCCTGCCGCTTGAAACAGAACAGACACCATAACAGTATGTCTAACAGATTTGGATTCAAATCTTATTCAGTTATGGAACACCGAAGGTGTGTTTTCTTATAATTTTGAATAGATAAATGAAATAAATTTTTTTTTTTAAATTAAAAAAAACAGGATAACGATGTCCAATACCTGTCTGCAATACTCTTCTCTTCTGTTCCGTTGAGACCTTGTGCTGGCTTTGCCTCCTGTGGGTAAAATGTAAGTGGGTGAGGAATAGTGTGTGAACATTTTGCACAGTCCATCGTCTTCCTACTTTGAAGAAAACCAAATTACAGCAAAAATTAACCCAGTTATGGCACTATTCTATTGCAAAATCCATTCTTCCTGGCCTCCATAGTTCTGTTTTATCCAGCTATTAGGGAAACATTTGCTCAGGTGATTCACCTAAGGAGCTTTTATCATGTTTAATAATTTCTTCCTGGACCTACTTCTAAAGTTTCATGGGGAATTTGAATGATAAGTAAAAGGTAAAGGTAAGACTAAATGTAACTCAACTTATTGATGACTTCATGGATACATCCGTGGGGTTTTCTTGGCAGCAATACAGAAGGGAATTGCATTATTCTGTGTAATCGTTGCATACCATTAGCTAAATGGACCATCTACGCCTACTGTCTTTCTACTAGAGCAGTGGTTCCCAAACTTGGCAACTTTAAGACTTGTGGACTTCAACTCCCAGAATTCTCCAGCCATCAGAGCTGGCTGGAGAATTCTGGGAGTTGAAGTCCACAAGTCTTAAAGTTGCCAAGTTTGGGAACCACTGTACTAGAGAATAATAAACGGGCCTGGCCATCATAATCAGATGCCTTTCTACAAAATCTCCCATAACCATTTTGGCAATCCCTGCAGGAGCCAAATTGCTTAATCAGGTGGCTCATTGCGCCGAACCAGCAAATGAGTTTTTAAATTATTGACGGTGACCTTGAATGCTACTCAGGAAAATAATATTGACCAGCTTTGAGATGCTGAAGAAAAAATGTGAGATATTGTACCAAGAATTACAAAAATCACCTTCCTGGAAATCTTTGTGGTGGCAGCTTAAGAATCTGCAAATACAGGTAGTCCTTCATTGAGCCCAAAATTTATGTGGCTAAGCGAGACCTTTGTTAAGTGGATTTTACCCCATTTTATCACCTTTCCTGCCACAGTTGTCAAGTGACTCACTACAGTTGTGAACTTGGGGACATGATTGTTAAGGGCATCTGGCTTCCCCAATGACTTTACTCGTCGGAATTTCACAAAAGCTGAGCACATGTCTGTCCCCGCTTCCACCCCCCACCCCCGGGGACACCGCAACTGTCATAAGTACGAGTCAGTTGCCAAGCATCTGAATTTTGATCACATGACTGTGGGGGATACTGCAATGGTCGTAAAATGTGAAAAACTGTCGTAAGTCACTTCTTCAGTGCCGTCGTAACGTTGAGCACTCACTAAATGAACTGTTGCATGTTGGGGGACTACCTGTAATGTTTATATTCTCTTATAAATTAAATAGGATCCCGAACGAACAAGCAAAACAATGCCAGTGTTTAGCATTCAGCGGTTCATTTTTTGGAAAATCTGGATTCTTTAAGGCAGTGTTTCTCAACCCTGGAGATTTTAAGTCCTGTGGACTTCAACTCCCAGAATTCCCCAGCCAGCACAGCTGGCTGGGGAATTCTGGGAGTTGAAGTCCACGGTTCTACCACAAAACCGCGGACGACAAAATCGCAGTCGACGAAAGCGCGTATGTGACGTCATCACAGCGCGATGAAAAAGATCGAAAAAGATTGAAAAATGTAAAAATAAAGCTAAAACCTTCCCCTAACCCCCCCAAACCTAACCCTAACCCTAAACCTAACCCTTAACCTAACCCTAAACCTAACCCTAAACCTAACCCTTAACGTAACAAAAAACCTAACGCTAACCCTTAACCTAACGCTAAACGTAACGCTAACGCTCTAACCCTAACCCTAACCCTAACCCTTAACCTAACCCTAACCCTAACCCTTAACCTAACCCTTACCTTTATGTGAATCGGCTTGCTGTAATTTAATTTTTATTTCAATTTTTCGATCTTTTTCGTCGCGTTGTGATGACGTCACATACGCGATTTCGTCGACCGCGCTTTTGTGGAACGCGCTTTTGACGGGTCACGGAAGTCCACAGGACTTAAAGTCTCCAAGGTTGAGAAACACTGCTTTAAGGAGAATCAACAAGTCACAGAGTTCATGCAGGGACTTGTGTGTAGTGTGTGTTTGTGTGTCTGTGTAGAAGCCTAGAAGAAAAATTCAGGGTAGTTCCAGATTTACCTCTTTGATAGAGTTATTCCTCCCTCTCCATGAAAACCACCATCTTCCACCTTTTTTGGGCATCTTATCCCTCATTATAGAATCCACAGTGGCCTGTGATAAATGGATGGTAACATAAATAATGGAACTGAACAAAAAGTAATTGAATTCATGCAAACAAAAGGTTTTCTTAAAGAACAGAAAAACAAAAAAACAAAAAAACCACAGAGACAATTTAAACCGAGGCAAAGCAAGTCAAAGGAAACATACTATCTGTGGGCTACAAATCTTGTTAAAGCAAAACCTAATGGTATCCATAAGCGCACGGAAATAACTTAAACAAGAACACTTCAAAAATCCAACAGAGGAAAAACAGGAAAGAAAAATGGGAACAAAAAGGGCAGAATAAGTTTAGTGTAATGCATTAAAAAGGTGGGGAGAAAGAAACACTAATTTTGTTCAGTATAAATTATAAAAGACATTTTATTGGCAAGGAATTCAGCAAGGCTGTCTTTCATAAAAACAATAAATAGCTGGATGTTTTACTCTCCTCTAATAATTATTAGAAAAAGGGGTTAAGTGATAACGGTTGAATGAAACATTAGTATTAATAGGGCAACATGATAGCTAAAACTGCTGAAGAGGAAGTTACGGTCTTAACACAACATGTTTAACAGTAAATTTATTCCAGTAATATACAGGTGATTTCTCATTCTAACCCAGTGTTTCTCAACCTTGGCGACTTTAAGTCCTGTGGACTTCAACTCCCAGAATTCCCCAGCCAGCTCTGCTGGCTGGGGGATTCTGGGAATTGAAGTCCACAGGACTTAAAGTCGCCAAGGTTGAGAAACACTGTTCTAACCAAAGCAAATACGTTCTCCTTAGATCAAGATAAAATTAACATCCGAAATATTCAAATGCACAACGCTTAATCCTAACATGCATTAAAATGCTTTGGATAATTCACCAGATTTTAATTACCTCGTGAAAGTTACGATCTACGCAGCTGAATGAGCCATCCCAAAAAATGCAACAATTCCTATCTCTCCTTTACCTCAAAGTCCACTGCTTTAACTCAGCTCAGATTCACATTCCACACAGAGGCTGCAGCCCGGGGTGGGGGACGGGGGGGACGGGACCAAAAGCTGGACTGCAAACCCCATCATCTCTAAGGACCGGCTATAGCAGATGGGGCTTGGAGATCAGCAAGTGGGTCCCGCTCTCAGGCTTACAGCAGGAATGTGGAGAGCCAGTCCTCTGTGAACAATGGGGTAAAGAAAATACTTACAGGTAGTCCTCGGGTTACAATGGCAACTGGGACCAGAACTTGTCACCTCAAGGCTGGATTATTGCAACGCGCTCTACATGGGGCTACCCTTGAAAAGCGTTCGGAGACTGCAGCTAGTCCAGAATGCGGCCGCGCGAGCGATATTGGGTGCACCGAGGTACATCCACGTTACACCTGTCCTCCGCGAGCTGCACTGGCTACCAATTGGTCTCCAGATGCAATTCAAGGTGTTGGTTATTACCTTTACATGGCTTAGGGCCAGCGTACCTTCGAGACCGCCTACTGCCACATACCTCCCAGCGGCCAGTAAGATCCCACAGATTGGGCCTCCTTCAGATGCCGTCAGCCAGACAGTGTCGGCTGGCGGCTCCCCGGAGGAGAGCCTTCTCTGTGGCTGCTCCGACTCTTTGGAATCAGCTACCGCCAGAGATCCGGACCATACCCACTCTCATGGCCTTCAGGAAAGCGGTAAAAACCTGGCTGTTCCGGCAGGCCTGGGGCTGTTGTCCTCATTGTTGAGGTCCAGCCCTGATTAGAATGAATGTATGTGGTGTTGTGATTTTAAACTGTCCTTTTTTTCTCTCTCTCTCTCTCTTTTTTGAAAGCCGCCCGGAGTCCTTCGGGATTGGGCGGCATATAAATTTTGATAATAATAAATAATAATAAACTATTGCCCCTAAGTGATGCAAGAGTGAAAGCATGAATGTCAACAATTTCGGCAACAATTTCGGTGGTCCCAAATGCCATCGTAAACCCCAAGAAATGTGGGTTATTAAGCAAGAAGCAGCGGAAATCCCAGATGAGGACATCTGCAAGTGCAGGGAGGCTGGGAGAAGGAGGATGGGCTGCCACTCTAAGCCCAGGAGGACGGGCAAAACATTCCAGGTAGTCCTCAACTTACAACAGTTCATTTAGTGACCAAAAGTTACAAGGGCACTGAAAAAAGTGGCTTAGGGTCATTTTTCACAGTTACACCTTTGCAGCACCCCCACGATTATGGGATCAAAATTCAGATGCCTGGCAACCGGTTCGTACTTATGACCGTTGCTGTGCCCCAAGGTCATACCATCCCCTTCTGCGACCTTCTCACAAGCAAAGTCAATGGGGAAGCCAGGTTCATTTAACAACCGTGTTACAATCAACTGTAGCTTAACAACTTTGACAAGAACGGTTGTTAAAACAGGGCACAATTCCCTTGATAAAACGTCTCAGCTGAACAACACAAATGCTGGGCTCGATTGGGGTCGTAAGTCAAGGACTACTTGTATGCTGCAGCAGCGAAGGGAGGCTGGGAAAGCAAGGCGCCACGTGAACAAAGAGAGGCAAGGGAAGCAGAGCACTAGGCCATACAAGCAGAGTAAGGATGGGGAAGACTTGCAAGAGCCATTTACAACTTCCCGTTGGCTTCCCGTTGACTTCATTCGTAGGAAGCTGGAAGGGAAAGTTGAAAATGGAGATCATGTGACCACCGGGCACTGCAACCGTTGAAAGTAGAAGCTGGTTGCCAGGGGCCCAAGTCGCGATCCCATGAAATGGGGATTGTGTGATGGCCGGAACATCTACGAACAGTTGTTAAGTTTTCTGAGTTGAGCACCATCGTAATTTCAAACGGTTGCTGAACAAGTGGTAAGCAAGGACTACCTGTACAGTATATTGGTCTGGAAGAGGACTAAACATGAATTTCTGGTGAATTTGAATTCAGTAATGGAAACAGCACGAAAACTGGCATAGCCGGTTTGACCCCGTCAATGATCTTTTGCTCTTTTCATGCCATTTGATGTTGTAAGGAGAAAGTGAACGCGGGTAGCAAATCCTGGCTTGAATTTATCTGCTGCAACTTTACTGACTGGACAGATCAATCAATCGATAGGCAGTGAGACAAAAGGATGCTGCTGAGTCCATTATTTCATCAAGCATTAAACAAATTAAGGGCTATCTTGGGATAGATTTTTATGTCACTCTCAGTCTACAGGGAAGACCTCAATAGACCTCTAACTGGACGTAAGTGTGTCTAATGAAATCAATTAGTTCAGAAGTGGGTAAAAGAGATTTGATATGCAAGAGCTAAGCCTAATGGAATGTGTGGGTGACCTTGGGGGGGGATGAAAGAAAGATACTGCCTAGGAAACAATCAGATAAGAGGAGGAGGAGCCCCCCAAGAATTTAATGATCAGAGAAAGAAACTTAGTAAGTCTCTCTCTGTCCTCATTGATCAGATGAGTCAAAAGTGGTGATGGGAAGTCTGGGCTTTCAGACTTATATTTTTTTATTAATATAAACCTATAATAAAGTAGATTTAGGTCATCTACTTGTGTTTCCTGTCAGGAAGGCTGACACAATAAACTCTGAGTTTCTTTCCCTGATAGCATACATTCAGACATGGGAATAACATACAACAAAAAGGATTATGCAGCTCCAAGCTTCATTTTAGCCAGGTCAAGAATAGATGATAGATAGATAGATAGATAGATAGATAGATAGATAGATAGATAGATAGATAGATAGATAGATAGATAGATAGATAGATAGATAGATTAGATTAGATTAATTGATAGATAGATAGATACTGTAGATAGATAGATAGATAGATAGATAGATAGATAGATAGATAGATAGATAGATAGATAGATAGATGATAGATAGATAGATTGATTGATTAGATAGACAGATAGATAGAAAGATAGATAGATAGATGATAGAGATAGATGATAGATAGATAGATAGATAGATAGATAGATAGATAGATAGATAGATAGATAGATAGATAGATAGATAGATAGATGATAGATGATAGATGGATGGATGGATGGACGGACGGACGGACGGACAGACAGACGGACAGAATGATAGATAGGTGATAGATAGATAGAAAGACAGACATGATAGGTGAAAGATATAGATAGATAGATAGATAGATAGATAGATAGATAGATAGATAGATAGATAGATAGATAGATAGATAGATAGACAGACAGACAGACAGACAGACAGACAGACAGACAGACAGACAGACAGACAGACAGACAGACAGACAGACATGATAGATAGGTGATAGATAGATAGAAAGACAGACATGATAGGTGAAAGATATAGATAGATAGATAGATAGATAGATAGATGGATGGATGGATGGATGGATGGATGGATGGATGGATGGAGAGAGACAGAGAGACACACAGAGACAGAGAGACAGAGATAGACAGAGACAGAGAACAATCCAGGTTGTCTTTCTTTTTTCAAACAAATAATTCTGAAGGCAAATTATCTAATTCTAATCCATCAACAATGTCTTTGAAAACAATTCATGCAAAGTCTAGAAAATGTACAAAACACCAATTCATGGCCCCAAATTAATATAATTATTGAGCTATCTAAATACTTCTTACGTCACCTTTTAACCAGACAAAGTAGAAGAAATGTCACACAGACATACAATGACTTTCTAATATGACTGAACTAAGAACAAAAGGGCTAAATGTTATCTTGGAGACTCTGCAGTTTTTTAAAAAAATATAGAGTGTGTATATATCGTCTGGACGTCTAAGTCTGCCATCATTCTTAACCCAAGAATAAAGAAACCGCTAAAAAATATAAAGCGAAAAGGTTACATCGCCCCATAATGTGTTACAATTGTGTCTTAGGGATGGAAGAAACCAGAAGTCCAGGATGAGGTGGGGTGGGAGGGGTATCATACAGAGTCTGGCTAGACAAAAAGAAAGCGAGGACCTTTGGCCACAAGTCCGGCATGGTCAATCTCACCTTTGGCAAAGGTTTCTGGAATGCCTGCATTGCCAGCAGGAGTGGAGCTGCTGTTGTCCAGTTGTAGTATCTAAGAGAGCAAAACAATATTTATATGCAATCCTCGAAACAAGCAAATTGTACTCTTAATAATTATTATTCAAACCATGCAAGTTAGAGCCAGTTTGGTCTAGTGGTTAAGGTGCTGGCCAGGGGTGGGTTGCTAATCCCATTCCAACCAAACCGGTTGGAACGGGGCCGGCGGCGTCCTCGTGCACGCGCACAGTTCACGCATGCGTCTTGGCGCCTGCGCGATGTTCCAGCTGCTCGCGGAGACTCGCGCAGGCGCTGTATGTGCCATCCAGCTGCTCGCGGAGAATCGCGCAGGCGCTGTATGTGCCATGCGCCTGCGTGGAAGCGCAGAAGCCTTCAAAGACCGGTAAGGAGTGCGGGCGGGTGGGTGGGCCCTTCGCCGTTCCCGGAAGTTACTTACTTCCGGGTTCGCCAACCAACCGGTTCATGGGGACCGCCGCGAACCGGTTGAAACCCACCCCTTGTGCTGGCCTAGAAACTAGTAGACTGTGAGTTCCAAGGGCTGCCTGGCTTCTTCCCCTCCTCGGCGCCCCTTTAGGGAGGGGTGGGGTTCGAGAAGCGAGACGCGCGTCCGAGCGTGGAATAGCACTGTTCTCCTCCTGCCCTTTGCCCGCCAATTTCGCCCCCACAGTTTCTCCCCCAATCATCCACCTCTATCACTTCGCCTCCGCTGTTAGGGACCTGGCTGTTCATCCTGGGAAATGGGACTGCTTCTCTTCCGTCCCCAGCCCTTCCACACGGGCCTTTGGGAGAGATACTCTTCACCCCAGCCTTTTGGGCTCAAGAGACCGTTAGCCGCCAGCCAATCGGAGGAAGGGAAGGGTGAAAGAGAGAGGCACGGAGGGAGAAAGTGTTTTGTGTCAATTTTCCAGTTGCCTCGGGTCCGAGCTAGAAAATCTAATAAATCCTTTGTATTCCCCCCACCCCAAAATGCTGGGGAATAGTGCCGCGAGGCGCGCCTCTTACCTTTCCAGGTCCGTCGCGGTCCTCGTCATTGTGTTCAGGGAAGCCCCTGGTTAAAAAAAAAAATAGAAAAGAAACCCTTCTCGCAAAGAGCCGAGGTGGTGCAGTGGTTAAATGCAGCACTGCAGGCTACTTCAGCTGACTGCAGTTTTGCAGTTCTGCTGTTCAAATCTCACCGGCTCAGGGTTGACTCAGCCTTCCATCCTTCCGAGGTGGGTAAAATGAGGACCCAGATTGTTGGGGGCAATAGGCTGACTCTCTGTAAACCGCTTAGAGAGGCCTGAAAGGCCTATGAAGCGGTATATAAGTCTAACTGCTATTGCTATTGCTAACTTCAAGAAGTTTGATAGAACTCGCGAGAAGGGTTTGTTTTTTTTAACCAGCGGCTTCCCTGGACACAATGGCGAGGAACGCGACGGAGCTGGAAAGGTAAAAGGCGCGCCTCGCTTCTCCCCTGCCCCAGAAAATAATAAGCCCTCCCCATATAATAAACCCAAGGCCATATTTCATGGATCAAAAAAAATAAATAAGACCCTGTCTTATAGTTCAGAAACAAAGCCACTTGACCAATAGTTCAAGGTTATGTTTAACCTGCCAAAAAGATATCCAATTGATCAAATTAGATAAAAGCTATTCTGCTAAGCTGTACTCACTTGTTTCCAATCTTCACAACAAGATTAGGGTCGTCGATAATAGCTGGGTTGTCCACAAACTGCTGATAAGAGACTTCTTGCTCTAAAAAGTTTTCTGTTTGGAAGGGAGGGAAAAAACATGAATGAACCTCAAATAATAGGTTAAAATAGCGCGTGGAATATATTGCAGAGTTAGCCTCTTTAGGAAACCACAGAAGCATAAAAGCAGTTTCAGATCCTGCAATCTCAGGTAATTAGCAGAGCATCGTTTTAGGAGGAAAGGGATATATAGCCTTTTACTTGAAGGTTCCCATCAAAACCGAAGCAGAGAATGCTGCTTGAAAGAGACACTAGCCCGCCTTGGTTTTATTTGTAGGAATTCCAGCAGATAAATTCACACGTTCAGCTTCAAGAATAGTCTGTCCCGACTAGTCTTGAGAAAACCTCAGACTGAATGCGGGTTTAGACCAGGGGTGTCAAACTCAAGGCCCTGGGGCCAGGTCCAGCCCGCAGAGTGTTCAGATCTGGCCTGAAAACAGCAAAGGACCAGACTGCGGGGCCTCTGCCAGCAAAAACGGAGCTTGGTTTTCGCTGGCAGAGGGTTGCAGGAGGTGGTTGCAGCCGAAAACGGAGCTTGCAAGGCCGTTTTCACTGGCAGAGTGATCGGGCCACCATAGATGCCCCTGACACCAGTGACACTGAGCTGGCCACATCCACCCTGGCCATATCCCCCCCCCCCCGGCAGTCAAACATAACCCTGATGCCATAACCCTCAGTGAAATCGAGTTTGACACCCCTGGGTTAGACTGAATCACATATCTGAATTTGTGTACAATTATAAAACTGAAATATGACTCTTCTTTGAAAAGAAAGATGCGTGTTCTGTCCCCCCTTCTCCACTCGTTAACAGACGACAGGCAGACAAACGTAAAAGGAACTCACTTTATCAGTTCTTGGCTCAGACTGGCTGCGAGCCCAAAAATAACATAAATAAAGTCTCTGACGAGATAACAGAATGCCAAACAAAAACTCTTACAAAGCAATGCACTTCTCCAAGTGTCTCTCACAAACCATGACCGATGAATCCTGAACGAACGAATGAACGTTGACTCCTGCAACCAGGGCATGGCACCATCCGTCCTTTTAACACCAGAACGAGCCCCAGCTGCATTGTTAAACTTGCATCCCCAAAAGACTCACAGGAGACGTCTGCTGAGTCACAACAGATACATATACACAGCCTATGGCCAGTCATATAGTTGTGGCCATAAGACTCCTTGCAAGGTATAATTAATTTCCTAACCTGAAACCAACTCCTGGATGATGGTTGCAACCAAACCAGCCTTCCACCTATGTTGTGCTTTTATAGATTAATAAAATAAATAAATTTATGTCACCTTGCGCGTACTAATCTGAATCAACATGAATGGTGCCCTTTAAAATAGCACGGGAAACAATATTTACAACATGACTTAAGATTAAGGGCAAGAACCAAGATAAACATCTTAAGAGTGGCTTGTAACTTGCTAACTGATTAGTCACGTTTCTGTAATTGCATGATAAGTCACCTGTTCCTCAAACTGCAATAAACAACAGCATTTCTACAGAGGCTTGTACAATCTCCTTGAACATGTTTAACCAACTTCCCGTCTTTTATTTTATTCAGCTGTGCCAAACATATGCCCATTTTTTTTCTGCTTATACCATAAAGCTCAAACTCTGAATTTCTCCTTGCTGACCAGCACTTCAGGAGATCTGCCTGCTTTTATTTGATTCACTAGTTCGACTCGGATTTATTTTTCTCTTAGTAATGATTTCCCAATCCATAATTTTCTGTTTCTCAACAGCCAAGTTTCATAACTGATCTTACCATATGGAAGATCATTACTTTAGCTCAGTGTTTCTCAACCTTGGCAACTTGAAGATGTCTGGACTTCAACTCCCAGAATTCCCCAGCCAGCATTCGCTGGCTGGGGAATTCTGGGAGTTGAAATCCAGACATCTTCAAGTTGCCAAGGTTGAGAAACACTGCTTTAGCTGTTCTGAGGGTTGCTGTCATTAAAATGTCTCATGCTTCATCATTTTATTTAAGCCTGCCTTTCCATTCCTATTTTATTTTGTTCTTCCAAACTCAGCTCTTCTCATATACTTTGCTCTTCTGTTCAAGTTGAAAGAAAGAATAGAACAGAACAGAACGGAATGGAATAGTATAATAGAGTTGGAAGGGACCTTGGAGGTCTTCTAGTCCAACCCCTGCTTAGGCAGGAAACCCTACACCACTTCAGACAAATCGGTATCCAATTTCTTCTTAAAAACTTCCATTGTTGGAGCATTCACAACTTGTGGAGATAAATTGTTCCACTGATTAATTGTTCTGTCAGGAAATTTCTCCTCGGTTCTAACTTGCTTCTCTTCTTGATTAGTTTCCACCCATTCTTGTTCTACCCTCGGATGCTTTGGAGAATAGCTTGACTCCCTCTTCTTTGTGGCAATCCCTGAGATATTGGTACACTGCTATCCTGTCTCCCCTAGTCCTTCTTTCTCTTAAACTAGACATACCCAGTTCCAGCAACCGTTCTTCATAAATTTTAGCCTCCAGTCCCCTAATCATCTTTGTTGCTCTTCTCTGCACTCTTTATAGTCTCAAAATGAGCCAAGGTGGCGCAGTGGTTAAATGCAGCACTGCAGGCTACTGCTAGATCAGCAGGTCAGCGGTTCAAATCTCACCGGCTCAGGGTTGACTCAGCCTTCCATCCTTCCGAGGTGGGTAAAATGAGGACCCAGATTGTTGGGGGCAATATGCTGACTCTCTGTAAACCGCTTAGAGAGGCCTGGAAGGCCTATGAAGCGGTATATAAGTCTACTGCTATTGCTATTGCTATTGCTAAAATCTTTTTTACATCGTGGCGACCAAAAATGAATGCAGTATTCCAAATGTGGCCTTACCAAATCATTATAAAGTGGTATTAATGATTCATGTGCCCCTGATTCTATCTCTGTTTATGCAGCCTAGAACTGTTGGCTTTTTTGGCAGCTGCTGCAGACTTCTGGCTCATATTTAAATGGTTGTCCACTAGGACTCCAAGATCCCTCTCACAGTTGCTACTATTGAGCAAGGTACCACAGATATACTGTAAATTATAGATATAGATTGTCTGAGAAAAATAAAACATATTTCCAGATTTACAAATCTACTATAAGTCCGTTTTTGCTGTTGATAAACCAAAAGATAAACGTCCTTCTTGGATTCTCTTGCTCCTATTTGGCTTATTTCTCTTTTTACAAAAATCTCATCAGGCATATCTCTTTCCACATGTGAGTCTATTCTTCCTTGTAAGATCTTAAGTAAAAAACTTCCCATTTAAGAAATCACTGCAATTGTTTGGTCATTTACACATGTCCTTATATCCCCCTTCTTTGATTTAGTTATTATGCTGTTATGTTCCAGTAATTGAAGCAAGTGAATATTGTTTCATATTTAAGTGCATTAGCTACTTGCCATGGATCACTTTTCCATGGAGTAGCTCCCTAGATGTATTCTTCTTTTTAAAAAAATGTATCTGTCATTCTGAAATCTTAGCTATAAAAGCTATTAGTATAATCCTTCCATTTTCTTATAACTGCTTTCACTTCTATTAGATTTATTTTGTGTTTATTCCTACATTAGCCATACATTTCCTGTTTTCTACCTGAACATCTTAAAAACTTATCTAATTTTGTTCCTTGATTCTTTTTAGCTGTTGACAAGGGACTGAATGTGTCTCTTGTTTTTTTCCTGCTTCTTGCCAGAAAAATGCATTTGGTTGCCATGTATCCTTCCAAGACTTTCATCCTTCATCTTTCTATTTAAATAGCTTGCTCTAAAAAGCATTGAGAACTTTTTTTTCCTTTTAAGTTTTAGGAATATTTTTTGCAATTTGATTTTCACTATGTGTCTCAATTCTTTATGGAGCTGTTCTAGTTGTTCTCTTTTACATATTGAATTTGTTCTACAAGTTGATTTTACGTTCTAATTAACTAAATCAAATCTTGTTCTCTCCAATGGTCTAAATTTAATTTATGCAAACATGGCACCAATAGTTTATGGTCTGCTTCACAATCTGCACACAGAAATTTCTGGCTTACTGCACTGTATTTCTCCTTCTTTGTTTCCTATTATCTAGTTAACATGATTCTATTGTTTTGTATCTGACGATGTCCATGTGTGGAGGCTTTTTTTATTTAATCCTCGAAGCAAATGCTGGAAACAGAGATTCTCTTCACAAAGTTTTCTAAGACTATCGTTCTATAATTTCAAATTCCTCCATTTCTCCACACTTTGCCCTACTAAACCTATTAGTAGAACTAATATAAGAATGTTCTTATATTAGCACATCTTATAATTTGTCAAATACTCAATCTGTCCAGCACTGCATCTTTACTAGGTATAACACTTATAAAACATCAGTATTCACTGGATTATAAAAGTAAGAGAGATGTCTTACAACAATTAAAACCTGGCTTTTCCGGCAGGCTTGGGGCTGTTGACTCCTTGATTGAGGTCCAGCCCCCTCTTGATTGGGTGTTTGTTGTGTTTCCCTTTTTAACCTTGTTGTGTCTAATTGTTTTTAATAATACTTTTTAATCTTTTTTCATTTCTGTAAGCCGCCCGGAGTCCTCCGGGATTGGGCGGCATAGAAATTTAATAAATGATGATCATGAACAATATTGACACAGTTTCTCATTGCTTTCTTCCAGTTTCATTTTCAAGTTCTTACTCCCCGCTGTGCCAGTTGAGTTTTTATTCAATTTACATCGCCACCCGTCTCAAACATGACTCAGGGTGGTTAACAAGGGATTAAAAACAGATAAAAACAACATAACCAACACAATAAATAACAAATATAGCAGCTAAAATAAAACCAGCCAGAATAACAATAGCACTTAGACTTATATACCGCTTCACAGTGCTTTACAACCCTAAAGAGATAGGAGGTGAGAGAGCTGCAGTGCCCCTGGTCATAAGGGCAGGTGGACTGCCTGATTCGTTACCTGTATTATTCTGATTTCAGGGATGCTGCAACACCCTTGACTTCGGGAGCAGGTTGTAAGTCTCTTCGTTCAGGATTGACACAATTTTTAACAGTTGCTGAACGAAGGGTCATGAGTCAGGAAATACTTGTAATGAAGAACACCAGTGGTGGGATTCAACCAGTTCGCACCAGTTCCGGAGAACCGGTTGTTAACTTTCTGAGCAGTTCTGGTTGTTGGAAGAAATCATTAGGGCAGAGAACCGGTTGTTAAATTATTTGAATCCCACCACTGAAGATTACATCACGTTATATGCAAATTCTTTAAAGGAAGGGTGTTTGTAAACCTTCTATCCCACATGCCTTACTACACAATATCCACAAGAGGTCACTATATGCTTTTTTGGGGGGATAATTTTTTTATTTTAAACACATAAACACATCAACAAAAACAAACACATAACATTAAAAACAACATAGGAACAATAAGTTCCATCGTATATCATCCAGCAGTTTCGAATCGGTTTCTTTGCAGTTAGGGTTTTCCCTACTATACATTTCTATCTTTCATTCATAATCTCCTTATTCGTTATCCATTTGTATGTACATTTCTTTATTTATTTAAACTTAGCTACTTATGACCAGATATTATTTACCTATATTATGCTAAATATTTTTACTGTCATTTCTTCTCTTACATACAGATTATAGATATACATTCACATAATTATTCTTTTTCTTTGCCATTCTTATATTATTATTATCCCATTTGGAAGATTATAAGGTAGAGTTTAGAATGCTTTGTTTATCATCCTTCGCACCTGCTAAGACACCACCTTGTTTTCTCTTTCTTTTCCTTTCTCCCTCACTTCCTTCTCTACTTCCTTCCTTCCTAGTCTCCATCCCCTTCTTCTTTCCCTTATCTCTTCCCTACTCCTACCCTTTTTCTTCTCCTTCCTACCTTCTCTCCTTCTCTTTTTCTCTTCCTCCCTCTTCTTCTTTTTCTCTCCCCTCTACCCACCTTCCCTTACCTCATTCTTCTTCCCTTATCTCTCCACCACACTTCTTCTTCTCCTCCTACTTTCTCTCCTTCTCTTCCTCTCTCTTCTACCCTCCACTCCTTTCCTTCGTCCCTCCATTCTCTACTTCCTTCCTCCCCTCCTTTCCTTCCTTCTTCCCTTCCTTTATTTTTCTATTGTTATAGGTGTCTCTTTCAGATCCCAGTTCCTGTATATATGCATTATATGCTTTTTCTTAGAGGGGTCAGAGTGTTCAAACCAAGCATTGCAGTATTTTACAATAGGGGTAGTGGGGGGGGGGGGAGGTGTTGAGCGTACCTTTAGATATTTCTTTATTGTCACTCAGTCCGCCACAAAGCGAAATGGCAATGGATGGCAGGTCTCGGATTCCATCCGAAGTGCTCTCGACACCGCTGTCCACCCCTGAGCTTCCGACTGATTGAGGGGATTGATTGGCTGAGCGGGGACTGTTTTCACTCGTGCTCTTCCCGAGGGGAATATGATCCCCACTGAGGAGAGAAGAAGAATTAGTGACCTCCACTCCTTCCCAAAGCCAGAGGGCTCATGTATTTCATCATCTGACTTGTCTAGCCTACTTCTCTGCCCAGGAGAGTTAAGCAATCTCTCGTTGAGTGATTTAAAGCCTTCAGACAAAAGCATTTCTAGGTAACATATTTGGACAGGTGTGGTGGATCACTCCCAATGCATGCTTCTAGTCTTACCCCAGTGCTATCTATCTATCTATCTATCTATCTATCTATCTATCTATCTATCTATCTATCTATCTATCTATCTATCTATCATCTATCTATCTATCTATCATCTATCTATCTATCTATCTATCTATCATCTATCTATCAATCATCTATCTATCTATCTATCTATCTATCTATCTATCTATCTATCTATCATCTATCTATCTATCTATCATCTATCTATCTATCTATCTATCATCTATCTATCAATCATCTATCTATCTATCTATCTATCTATCTATCTATCTATCTATCTATCTATCTATCTATCTATCTATCTATCTATCTAGCCACCCACCCACCCACATACATACATACACACACATACACATATATGCACACACACACACGCACACAAACACACACATAACTTCTGCAATAGATTGGTCAACACCTGGAATGCTCTACCCAACTCCCTTGTTACATCCTCTAACCCTCACAGCTTCAACCTTAAACTGTCTACCGTGGACCTCACCCCATTCCTAAGAGGTCCGTAAAGGGGGCGTGCATAAACGCACCAGTGTGCCTCCCGTCCCTGTTCTACTGTCCCCATTTATTTGTATTCATTTCCTTTGTTCATGTCCATGTTCATATTTATACCTGCTATCTTGTACATGTTTGACAAACTAATAAATACAAATACAATGTACAGTCTAAAGGTTCCCCGTGCGTCTTTTGGATAGCCACTGTTTTAAGAATACCAACACAGCAATGGGAGTTTGATGTTTGATGTTTAAATAAATCTAAATCTAAATCTAAATCTAAATCTAAATCTAAATCTAAATCTAAATCTAAATCTAAATCTAAATATGTATGTATGTATGTATGTATGTATGTATGTATGTATGTATGTATGTATGTATTTTGTGTCACAACCCCTGGTATGCTCAAATATGAGAGGAAGCATACTGCTTCCTTTCTCTGTCTATCGGCTCATCCCAAGAGACCATCCAGACAGAAAGCCATTATTTTTACTGTTGCCTTTGTTACATTTGTATTGCATTTATGCTGATAAATAAATTATTTATCAGCACAAATGCAACATATATATCTATATACACATACATACATACGTGTTGCAGTAAACTTCCTCCCATATTTGGGCATACCAGGGGTTGTGACTCTAAATACATACATACATACATATACATACATACATACACACACACACACACACACACACACACACACACAAGTTTTGGCTTGGTAATTTCAAACGCACTTCAGCAAAGTACAGATTTCCTCCAAAAGCACAAAGGACAGAATTTTGTACATAGGGACACAAGATGCTGAGAGAGCTATTTCCATAAATAGTAAATGTCAGTTTATAGCATGCCTACTTTTTAGGAAAATAGAGGGCAGCAACTTCTGGCTCCATGTCAGTCAGATCATCTAAATATACACCATCAGCACCAAGATGTCGACTCCGTTTATCTGTAAAATGCAAAATCTTATTATTGTACAGGGCTTTGAGAAGACACATTTTTCAGATAAGGGAAGAACTTATTTGATCCGTTTAACCCAGCTTTTATCGGGAGCTTACGGTGCGAAAGAAACAAATAATAATTCATTAAAAGAGAATAAAATCCGTAGCACAGAGTAACAGTGGAATAACAAACTCAGATTAGAATACGTTTTTGTGGGTGCAGAAATCGATAAGCCAGGGGTAGTCAACCTTCTTATAGCTACCGCCCACTTTTGTATCTCTGTTAGTAGTAAAATTTTCTAACCGCCCACCGGTTCCACAGTAATGGTGATTTATAAAGTAGGGAAGTAAATTTACTTCGTGGCACGACAAAACCACGCTCGACTAAAGCGCGCCCGATTAAAGCGTGTCGCTAACGTCATCAACAGGGCGACAACAGCGAGCGCAGAGAAAGAAGGGCGCTTTAAATAGCGCTTTGAAAGCAAGCCGATTCAACTTAAGTAAGGGTTAGCTTTAGGGTTAGCTTTAGGGTTAGGTTAAGGGTTAGGGTTAGGGTTAGGTTAAGGGTTAGGTTTAGGTTAGGTTTAGGGTTAGGTTAAGGGTTAGGTTTAGGGTTAGGGTTAGGGTTAGGATTAGGTTTAGGGGGGTTAGGTTTAGGTTTAGGGGTTAATTTTAGGTTTAGCATTTATAGCGTGCTTCTGCCTCCGCGCTGTTGTCCCCCTGTGATGACGTCAGCTACGCGGTTTCGTCGAGCGCGCTTTAGTCGAACGTGGTTTTGTGGTGGAACCACTTTAGTTTATAAAATTTATAAAGCAGAGTTACAGCAAACCCCTCCCACCCACCATGAAAGCTGGAACGCCCACTAGTGGGCGGTAGGGACCAGGTTGACTACCACTGGGATAGGCAAATGAGATTAAGTAGAAGTTGTATCTCAAGCATGGAATTTTTTGTGGCGTCTTTCTTATTTATGCTCTCCTCCATCACAGCAAACCTATGGTTCATAGTAGAGTTTACAAGTGGTACTTGACTTACAAGAGTTTGTTTAGTGACCGTTAATGACAGTTTCAATGGCACTGAAGAAAGTGACTTATGACTGTTTTTCACACTTGCGACCATTGCAGTATCCCCATAACCATGGGACCCAAATGATCCAAATTTGGATGCTCGGCAACAGACTCATATTCATGACAATTTTGCAGTGTCCCGAGGTCACGCAATCCACTTTGGCAACCTTCTGACAAGCGAAGTCAACAAGGAAGCCAGATTCACTTAACAACCATGTTACTAACTTAACATCTGGCAGGGATTCACTTAACAACTACGGCACAAAAGGGGCAAAATTCACTTAACCAATGTTCCAGCTAGCAGGATACATTTGGGGGCTCAACTGTGGTTGTAAGTTGAGGACTTCCTGTGTCCTGTTTTCTGCTTGAAGGGTTAGAAAACTGCACCATTAATTCAGTGCTCATCTTTGCTCTTGTTCCCCGGGTCTTAAGGAATCTGCTGCACCCATTTGAGGAAGGGAAAGCATGAAAAGCCTCTTTGCAACAACTCTTTTGTGGCTGTTGTGGCCCAGCAGGAGCCGTTGGAGCTGCAAACAGACTCCGATAGCGAGGGGCCCTATGAGTCGGCTCTGGAAGATGTGGAGGACCCTGGACAGGGTTCAGACTCCGAGGAGGGACCAGAGAGGCTAGTTGGCTAGCAGGAGGCGCCTGAGGCATGGAGCAGCGGTGAAAACCAAAGGGAGTTGGTCCCTGACGTCAGGCCCTGGAGCAGTGGGGAGAATCTAAGGGAGTTGGTCCCGGACGCCAGGCAAAGACGGGCAGATAAACGCCGACAGCAACTACGGAGATATAGAAGATAATTGGGGCCAGGTGATTGTGATTAGGCTCCTCCCAAGAGAGTACATAAGAAGAGACTTTGGGAGGAGGCTGTTTGCAGGACTCAACTATTATTCTAAAGCTGGAGAAGCTCTGTCTGGTGTGTATTTCTTATCTGTGGAAGTCTGGGTTGCTGCCAAAGTCTTGTCGGTGTGTTAATTTACTGTGACTAAATTGTCTAGCAGTAATCTTGTGTCGGCGTGACCCACGGTACGGAGGGG
Organism: Thamnophis sirtalis; assembly: GCF_051295495.1. Classification (NCBI taxonomy): domain Eukaryota; kingdom Metazoa; phylum Chordata; class Lepidosauria; order Squamata; family Natricidae; genus Thamnophis; species Thamnophis sirtalis. The sequence continues at coordinate 999,151 of NW_028261396.1, forward strand.
GGTCATAACAGGTGACTATATTCCACTTTTGTTGACTCAGGAAGCAACTAGCTTTCTCCTCCCCCTCATTAACTCATTTCTTGGAAAGGCCAGTTAATTTCATTGGTAACAAGCAAGGGTGGGATTCAGCCAGTTGGGACCAGTTCGGGAAAACCAAATGCTAATTTTACATCTGGCTCATCAAACCAGTAGTTGCAAAGACTGGCTGGCCCCGCCCACCCCTCTCCTCCCCTCCTAGGAGTCTCCCCGCAGTTCATTTTGGATACCAGGTAATGGCCCGCGCGGAAGCTCTGAGAGGGTGAAAAATGAGCCTCCTGGAAGTTCCGGAACTCCGAAAACGGGCCCGTTTCCAGCCTCCGGATGCCCTCCGGAGCCCAGGGAAGGCTGTTTTCGCCCTACTGAAGGCTCGAGGAAAGCCTCCAGAGCCTGGGGAGGACAAAAGTGCCATCCCACACCATGGTGCAGGAGGCCAAGTAGGCCACGCCCGCCATGGCCAAGCCCACCCAGCAACCAAGCAGAAAACCGGTTGCTAAAAATTTTCAAACAATAATTGTTGACAATAATGCTTGGTTGCAAAAGGTGCTACATATACCCTTTTTTTTGGAGGGAGAATCTGTTTTGCCGGCTGGCTGCATCAAGGACGTTGTGGCTGGTTTCAACTCTTCCCCGGCCGGATGTGGAAGGGCTGCTGCCCCTAAAGTCTCTATATCCGTTTGGGATGTTTCATCCGGTTCTTCCATAACCAAGACTGTCTCCTCCTGCCCAAGGTCAGGCAAGGAAGGGAGGTGGTGCATCTCGTCCGTATCAGCGCTCTGGATGACTCGAAAGTGCGTGCTTCCAGAATGATTCACAGCCACTGAGGTGCTGGATTCTTTTGGCTTGTGTGGGATGGCCGTCTGAAAAGGAAAAAGAAAAGGGTTAGGGTTAGGGTTCCTGGGGAAAAAAAGAACAGAAAGGGACACGAAGCGTGAAAAATGAAAGCAAGTCGAGGGGAGGGAAGGGAGGTGGGGATCTAGGGGGAGGGGGGGAGGGGGGAAATATAATATGTGTTAAATTCTAAAGCATGATTGCACTTGTATACTGTGGCTTTTTAATGTTAATGTCAAAACAGAACAAACTGAATATATTGGAAGGTAATAGAAGTATACCGAAGGGAGGAGCTGAGTGAAAGAAGAAGGAGGGTGGAGAGGGTGAGTGAGAGGAGGAGGAGAAGGAAGGGAGGGAATGGATTAAGAGAGGGAGTGATGGGGTTAGGGAGTGATAGGGTTAGGGTTAGATAGAGGGGGAGGGGAAGTAGGTGTAGAGGGGTATGAGAGAAGGAAGAATGAAAGTAGGAGGGGGTTGAAAGAGGGTGTATGGTGGGCTAAGGCGGTATATTGGGTTTGTATTGTAGGGGGCATTTTCTATAAAAGTGAGGGCTGTGTTTATTATCGAATGTTATATGCCTCGGTTATGCACAGTAAACATGTGATTGTATAGAATGAAATGGAAATAAAAAAGACTTGTGGGAAAGCAACCTTGTTCCGCTCATATATCATAGAGCAAATCCCTCTTAAAAGTTAGGATTATTAGTTAATTTTTGATGATTATTAAGTAGAAATTTTAGTACTTTATAGACTGTTTTAGATTACCATTGAATGTTTATCCATTAACATAAATTTACTATGATACTAATAGAGAAATAATAATCCTAGCCAAGGTGGCGCAGTGGGAGCCGAGGTGGCGCAGTGGGAGCCGAGGTGGCACAGTGGTTAGGGTGCAGTACTGCAGGCCACTTCAGCTGACTGCTATCTGCAGTTCAGCGGTTCAAATCTCACCGGCTCAAGGTTGACTCAGCCTTCCATCCTTCCGAGGTGGGTGAAATGAGGACCCAGACTGTGGGGGGGAATATGCTGAGACTGTAAACCGCTTAGAGAGGGCTGAAAGCCCTATGAAGCGGTATATAAGTCTAACTGCTATTGCTGTTGCTAGCCCTAGTTAGGATAAATAACCAGGCCATAGAAATGCTAATGTATATTTTGGGTGATTGTCAAGTAGAAATGTTAATATCTCTTAGATTGTCTTAGATGTCTAATGTTCATTTTCGTAGCACATAATTAACTAATTTGGGATTGAGGGAAAAGTCCTATAAATCTTATTAATAAATCATTGTTTAAAGACGGCTATAAAGTTATAATATTGTGTGGGCCTGGAGAGGAGAGGTGAGATAAACAGTAAATAACCTTTAGTTAACTACAATAATAACAATGAAATGTTAATGGACAATATTTAATGATACAGGTGTGTTACCGGGGGGGCGGGATGCTTAGATATCTTACTTAACCTAATTAATTTTAGAATATGTTATAAAGGTGCAATGTTATTGGAGATCTATTGAAATTGCAAATGAATGCCAGTAGGTGGTTGTGTCTTCTAATATAAATGATTCTAGATAAAAACATGTTTAAACAATGGTAACCAAATGAGAATTATGGTACAGGGATAGTAAAATACATAACTTTCCTTTCTTGACTTAAAATGTACAATCTGATTTGAATGAAGCGTATGTAAGGATTGTGAAAGAAACGCACAGAATATATTTGTAACCAATCGATACGCTTTCAACAAGATGTAATGAAAGATGATTTTTTTTGTTTTTGTTTAACTAAAACAATAAAAAAATTCTCAAAAAAAAAAGTTAGGATTATTTCAGAAAGTGCACTGAAACAAATCTGGATTCGCCTGCAAGTATATCCTCCAAGGAGGGTTCCACCACAAAACCGCGGTAGACAAAAGCGCGCTCGACGAAAGCGCGTACGTGACGTCATCACAGCGCGACGAAAACATTGCGCTGTGATCGGTAAATGTAAAATTAAAGTGAAAACCTTACCCTAACCCCCCCCCAAACCTAACCCTAAACCTAACCCTAAACCTAACCCTTAACCTAACCCTAAACCTAACCCTTAACCTAACGCTAAACCTAACGCTAACCCTTAACCTAACGCTAAACGTAACCCTAACGCTCTAAACCTAACCCTAACCCTTAAACTAACCCTAACCCTAACCCTAACCCTTAACCTAACGCTAAACCTAACGCTAACCTTTAACCTAACGCTAAATGTAACCCTAATGCTCTAAACCTAACCCTAACCCTTAACCTAACCCTAACCCTAACCCTAACCCTTACCTTTATGTGAATCGGCTTGCTTTAATTTTATTTTTATTTCAATTTTTATTTTTTTCCGTCGCGCTGTGATGACGTCACATACGTGCTTTCGTCGAGCGCGCTTTTGTGGACCGCGGTTTTGACGGGTCACGTCCAAGGAGACAGAGGCAGCCTTGCTTTCTGGTGGGATGTTTTCAGACATTTATTGGCCGCTACATCCTGGGGTAAAGTCTCATGATGACATGATCTTGACAAAACTATGCCACCTTAGCCTGGGCAGCCGCAGGATGGAAGGCCACTAGGGGATCATCTTTGCCCTGAATTCTATGAAGGAACAATGCTGAGAAAACCCAGTTCTTATTGAGAAGATGACAGCATCATCTTCGGGATCCAAAACAGAACGTAACTTCAGTTCCTTTCTCTGGATCATGCACGAAATAATTGAAAAGGAGAGTAAGGGATCAGATTTACTTATTACAGAGACCCTATCCTCTGCTTGGAATTCAATCCACATTTTCTTAAACTAGAAGAGCGGGAACAATTCTCGAAAGCAGGCTTTACAGTTATTACGGAGGTTATTTAGTCGTAAGCAGACATCCTGGTCAAAGGAACACTCCTAAATACGTGTAGAATTGTTTTAAGTGAATTCAGTATCTCAAATTCTGCTCAGTATTATGGAGATGTTGGAGATCAGTCAAAACCCCACTCGTAAGTTAAAGGCCACAGACCAGGCAACAATTTTGCTTCCTTCCACGTATTCAATTATTGTGTTTTCCAAAGAAAGTGACAAGAGGACAAATGACAATGATGCAAATAAAGTACCATGTGTTCATTTTGCAAGCATACATGATTCCCACCTGTCTCATCTCCCCAGGTGCCACTGCCAAGGAAACATAAGGAAGCATCACCATCAGCTTTTGAGCTACGCTTCGCCCTTTTTGTGCCAACCAGAAATTGTTCTTAGTTTAAACTCTAGCTTAACTGAACAAGCAAGTATCTAAAACATGAACAATTGTGGTTTGGACAAACCACAATTAAAGCTGACTAAAATATATTCAAAAGAGAAATAGCTCTTGCCCTACTTGCAAAGCCATGGCAAAACACCAGGTAGAAGACCGGTCTAAGAGTCCAATATTCCTAACACTACAGTAAGCCAGTGTTTTTCAACCTTGGCCACTTGAAGATGTCTGGACTTCAAGTCCCAGAATTCCCCAGCCAGCGAATGCTGGCTGGGGAATTCTGGGACTTGAAGTCCAGACATCTTCAAGTGGCCAAGGTTGAAAAACACTGCAGTAAGCTATGGTTTAAGGCAGGGGTGTAAAACTCAATTTCGTTGACTGGCGCATCAGGGTTGTGTTTGACGGAGGGGCGTGGCCAGCTCAATGTCACTCATCGAGGCTCTGTTTTCAGCCACGATGGCCTCCTGGAGCCCTCTGCCAGCATTGGCGGCCTTCTTGAGCTCCATTTTTGCTGGCAGAAGCACCACGAGCCGGTCCTTCACTGTTTCCAGAGCAGCCCGCGAGCCAGATCTAAGTACCTTGTGGGCCATATCCAGCCTGTGAACTTTTGAGTTTGACACCCCTGGTTTAAGGTATTATCTACATCTTCTCTCTGTATCTATTAGCCACTTCTATATCCCATTCTGGCAGAAGAGAAACCTCAAGTGTTCTGTTTTAAAAATAAATAAATCTGTGATGTCTGATTTTTGTTTCTTTTCACATACCTTTGTGGCTTGAGGTAGTTCTCCCCAGTCCCAATGCATCTGAGGATTATTGTTTGCAACACTTCTTTCCAGAGGCTTACTGATTAATTCAGAATCACTTTTAGGAGTAAGCGGTCGGGAATCCGAAGGGCTGCAGGAAGAACAGGGAAGAATCGGGAAGAGCATGAGATCAAGCAGGCTGCTCCATTTTCTATTCTGAGTGCCAATATTGTATGGGCTTAAGCCTACTAAATCAATTTGGATACAAGTCTTGATCAAGAGGCAACTCAAACTGTTGGCCAGAGGAGGAGATTAAGCGGATGTTAAACGAAAGTGAGATTCAACATTCTGAAGCTAAACAAAGAGAGAATAGTCCCATTCTTCTGTGTGACAAAGAAAAGAGAATTCCAAATATTTCCCTTGGGAAATCAACTGCACACATATGACTGCACCATAGCCACTGAAACACGTAGAAGTGAACAAACTCATTGTGCTTTTCCCTTTTAAGAGATGATTTGCCAAATGGTGTCCAGTACATGTTTTCAAGTAACCAGTGTTATACAAAAATAAATTGTATTAGTTTCAACAGGATGCACGCTTTAAAAAGTTGCCAGACTTTGCCTCTACTCTCCAGAAAAAAAACCCAGAAAGGTTTCTTCTCATTCTTTGACAGAACAAGGTCAACAAAAGAGAATTCTGACTATTACTGTATATGCCCACGCAAAGGAAGTCACATATGGGATTTGCAATGTGCACAAACAGAGACAGTGGCTCCCAAAACAGGAAAAACAGCATATGGATCCGCATATCTTGACTTCTATTCTCTAAGCTCAGAATTGCATGGGAGTTTGGATAACTGCGCAAAAGGTTTCAAGCTCAAAATGCCCCTTTTAAATTCCAGGCAGGTGACTCAAATTTGAAAAACGCTGTCGGAATCTTACTGGAACATTCAGAACCCCAAACAGTTTTGTCTCAAGTTTGAAACAGAGATCAAAAGAAACTTTTTTTTTTCCAAGTTCAGAATACTACTGGCTTTGTTAAAACAGCCCATTTCAACACCATACAATCCAGTGGTGGGTTGCTAATCCCGTTCCAACCGGTTCGGTTGGAACGGGGCCAGCGGCGTCCTCGTGCACGCGCGCAGTTCACGCATGCATCTAAGCGCCTGCGCGATGCTCCAGCTGCTCGCGGAGACTCGCGCAGGCGCTGTATGTGCCATCCAGCTGCTCGCGGAGACTCACGCAGGCGCTGTATGTGCCATCCAGCTGCTCACGGAGAATCGTGCAGGCGCTGTATGTGCCATGCGCCTGCGTGGAAGCCTTCAAAGACCAGTAAGGAGCGCGGGCAGGCGGGTGGGTCCTTCGCCGTTCCCAGAAATTACTTACTTCCAGATTCGCCGACCAACCGGTTCGCAGGGACCACCGCGAACCGGTTGAAACCCACCCCTGATACAATCGGTCTGAAACTTGAAATGGGGTGTTTTCAGCTCAAACTGTTTTCAAAAACCCTTCACTCAGTGGGGTTGTTTTTCCCACTTAGGAATAAAATTGCTGACACAAAATGATCCGTTTGAATCACTAATGTGACTGGCACCCTAGCAGAGGTCTTGCAGTACAAAGAGCAATAATTAATTAAATAAATTAGATATTTAAAATATGTATAATTTGGGCACTGCCCAGTTATGGCACCATTACTCAATTATTGAGGAGGAAGGAAGAAATTGGTGCCTACATTTAATTTTTAGAGTGTGCACACAAAGATAACATGGCACAACGGAGGGAGGGAGAGAGGGAGGGAGGAAGGAAGGAAGGAAGTCTAGTAGAAATGTAGTCAAAATTATGTCACCCATGAATAAGAAATAAGGGCTTTACAAACATTTATCCTCTCTATTTCCAAATAAAATATGATTCAATGGCACATACTATGGATAAATTAATGTGGGAGAAAACTGAAAGCCAAAGGGATATAATCATCAAGAAGAAAAAAATAAGCAACTTCATTAGCTAGATAAAACCTTTATCCTGGAAAATCACTATAAAATGACCCAAGAAGAAGAATGGAAAGTGCTCATTGAAATCGATGGCATGACTAAAATGAAATAAAAAATCTTAATGTAGCTGGGAGAAGGCTAAGCAACTATCCCACTATCCCAATCCAGAAAAATAATGCAGAACAAAAAAAAATAAAATCTGGAAAGTGTAGACCCCCCCTAACTGAAAGCATGCTGTAAATATTTATGTACAGGCTCCATTCATTTCTGTCACAATAATAATCCCCAGAAAGAAAGCTATCCCTTTCGTACAGGCTACCTTCGAACAAATGCCAAGGAGTCCTTAATGCTCTCTGAGCTTGGTTGTTTTCTTGCAGACATTTCATTACCCAAACTAGGTAACATCAACAATGCTAGATTTTTAAAAGCTGGTTTCAAAAAAAATCAGCAATTTGAATTGCAAGCAATTTTTTTACAAAAAATGACTAGAATATGTTTTCCTCATTCTCTAGCTACAGGAGAAAAAGAGACTATTATTATAACTTGGGTTTTATTTTTACAAACTCTAGATACAATCTGAAAATTATAGAAACTTTCCTGGTTGTGAAATGCACTGGTCTTTCGGAATATAGAATTATATCATTAAAATACACATTTTAAATTATAACACCCTTGATGTAAATATGGATTAAAGTATAGTCGTATTCGAATATTCTGCATTTCTTTATATTTAAGGATGGATATAACTTGTTTCAGCTTATGAATGAACACAGGGATGGGCTTCAAAAATTTCAGCAACGGGTTCTCTGCCCAGTTGCTGGGTGGGCGTGGCCATGGTGGGTGTGGCCTAGTCAGCTTCTTACATCAGGGCGGGGGAGAGGGCATTTTTGCTTTCCCCAGGCTCCGGAGGCTTTCCTCGAGCCTCTGGGAGGGCGAAAACTGCTTCCCCCAGGCTCCGGAAGCAGAGGTGAAATGCTACTGGTTCTGACCGGTTCGCTAGAACCGGTAGCAAAAATTGCTAAGGTTCTCCCGAACTGGTAGTAAAAAAAAGCTTTTAAAAGTGGAGGGGAAAGGTTCTGTGACACTCAGTTGTGCCGCGTGATCGTCAGAACCTCTTTTTTTCACTTTTTAAAGCATTTTTTTCCTGCCGATTCGGTCAAATAGGTAGGGAAAAAATGCTTCAGAAAGTGAAATAAAGACGGTCTGACAATCACGTGGCTCACAGCTGATCTGCACGATCGTTGGAACCATTTTTTTCATTTTTTAAAGCATTTTTCCCTACCTATTTACCTGAACTGGCAGGAAAAAAATGCTTTAAAAAGTGGGAGAAAGTTGGACACACCCACCCAGTCACATGACACACACCCCTCACCAAGCCACGGCCACAGAACCAGTAGCAAAACATTTAGATTTCACCACTGTCCGAAACCCCTCCGGAGGCCGGAAACGGGCCCATTCGTCCCCCTCCCTGAATCTCCACGCGGGCTCTACACTTACCTTGCATCCAAAACGGGCCACGTAGAGACTCCTGGGAGGAGAGGTGGGAGGGGCCAGCCAGGGGTGGGATTTGGAGGTTCTCCAAACCAGCCATAATGTTAGCTATGGGTTCTCCCAAACCCAGGTGAACCCGTAGCAGCCCACCCCTGGATGAGCAGCTTGTGTGCATATATTTCATTTATTGAATTTCTAGGCCGCCCAATCCCGAAGGACTCCGGGCGGCTTACAGAAATGAAAATATTAAAAAAGAATTTAAAAACAATAGGACACAACAACGTTAAGAAGAAGCACAACATGCACCCAATCAGAGGGGGGGGGCTGAACCTCAGTCAAGAGGTCAACAGCCCCAGGCCTGCCGGAAAAGCCAGGTTTTAATAGCTTTGCAAAAGGCCATGAGAGTGGGTAGGGCCCGGATCTCTGGGGGCAGCTCATTCCACAGGGCCGGAGCGGCAACAGAGAAGGCCCTACTCCTAGGCTCGCCAGCCAGCATTGTCCCGCTGAAGGCACCCGGAGAAGACCCATCCTGTGCGATCTTATTGGTCTAAGGGAGGTATGTGGGAGGTATATCAACCTGATGCAATAACAAAGGATAAAGAAACCTATTCAGGGAGTTGATGACCAGTTACTCTCAAATGTCACTCCTGATAAGAAACTTAACAACTACAGAAATGGGAAGTGTATTTTTCCCCCCATCAGACACAGGCAAAAAAAAATTAAAAATACAAGCAAAAGCTCTCCGAAGGAAGGAAGCTATGAATCTATAAAAGCACACCAGCCAGTGAGTGTTAAAGGAAACCACAAGCCACAAAGCCTCCTTGTGATAGAGGCTGTCAGCCAGTCGACAGAGTTCCCACGCCCTAAAAGGGATGCAAGCCATTAACAAGGGGAGTGACCATCCCCCAGTGGATTTCTCTTGCTTCAGAACAATTTCAGTTTCTGATTGCTGATCACCGCTTGATACACTTTTTTTTTCCCCATGAGAACCTGTAACTTACTTTTGGCTTCCTTAAAACGTTTTGGGGGGCAGTAAGCTTCAGGAGATGGAAAAAGGCCAGAACTACGAGTTCTGTAAGATCAAGCTACACTTTTCTTCATTGAAAGGGTTAGCTATAGTTTGCATTTGAGTGAAGTCTCAGAGGGCTGCAGTGCAATCTTGTCCTGCCCAGCCGTGAATCGCTTTCAAATTGACTTTCCTTTGAAATGGATTCTTATCCTAGAATTATATCAGCTATTTCATCTGTCTTGTTTTTTTTTATAAATAACTCAAGGTGGCAAAGATATGCAATACACCTATTCCCCCCCCCCCACACACACACAAATAAAAACAGTGCTATGAGATGAGATGAGGGAATGAGAATGGTCAGTTCAAAGTCACCCAGCAGTTTTGGAGGTCTAGAATAATCTATCACTACATCATAAACCTAAAGAACTGTTAAACTGTCAGAATCTGTTACTGTAAGAAAGATTGTTTTGGATTAGATTGGTTTTAATGCAAATATAGAGGCACAGAGCCGAGGTGGCGCAGTGGTTAGGGTGCAGTACTGCAGGCCACTTCAGCTGGCTGTTATCTGCAGTTCAGCGGTTCTAATCTCACCGGCTCAAAGGTTGACTCAGCCTTCCATCCTTCCGAGGTGGGTGAAATGAGGACCCAGAGTGTGGCGGCGATATGCTGACTCTGTAAACCGCTTAGAGAGGGCTGAAAGCCCTATGAAGCGGTATATAAGTCGAACTGCTATTGCTATTGCTATAGGGAATAGAACCTGGCATTTTCCTAGCGAAGAGCAATCTACTGTACTTCCTTGTTAATAGTTCTTCTGGCATGAAAATCGTTATTTGCAAAATTGGTTCTTTTCACTGAAGGAATAAAAATAGCCCTCAGAACCAGAAAAGTTTCATTTCTGGACCCAAAATCCCTGCGTTGGCAAGTATGATACTATATAAAACACAGTACAATTTAAAAAAATGCAAGATCAAAAATTGATTGCCCAACCCTGAGGAAATCTTCCGACTACCCTCTTCTCTGCTAGTACAAACGGCTGGATTAGCAAGCAGGAAGCCGGAGTTTAAAAACCCAACTTTGGAAAGGCAGCAAAACCAAGAGTGTAAGGCGGTAATCAATGAATTGTAAGACAGGCAAGGGGAAAAGAAGGATATTTTTTTAAAAATTCTGAAGAAAGAAAAAGGAGTCAAAAGCAACTGATGAGATCTACGATACAGATAGACAGACAGATAGACAGATGGACGGACGGACGGTTGGATGGATGAATGGATGGATGGATGGACGGACGGATGGACTGACAGATAAATAGACACTGTTTGATGGGAATTTATACTTTTACACAATTAATGTTACCACTTAAAAAATGCCAGACAAAAACTTGTATGAACGACTTTCCCAGTTTCCTGCCATGAGTTAGTCAACGAAATCAGTTTGTAAAGATCCGCCAATCTTGTATACCGTTAACAGTATTAAAAGGTTAATCACCCAAAATGCAATTGGCTGTTCTACCTGTCTGCAGCAGGATAGTGGGAGGTCCGGTCAGGACAAGAACTAGATAAGCTTCCCTCTGCTGGAACAGTGAGATGAGAGGGCCTCCCTATGCAAGTTCTAGGTTTACCGGATAGTATAATACAGCAGGAGGGGAAGGGGGGAAAAAAGAAAGAGAGAGAGATTAGGCCACATTATCCTGCAATATGCTTCAAATCAACCCATGTTGTTGCATCTGTCTCTTGGAAAGCATCCAAATTGGGTGAAACAAAAGGGAGCCCTCTAAATGACAAGATCCAGAACTGCTCGAAGCAAAACAGGAAGGCAGAAGAGTGTTCAAGAAACCACTAAACCACGCTACACAAATGCTTAACAAGAAGCTGCAAACAGCAGAGGCAACCATTACACTTTGTGGTAACCTAATCGCCTCAAATCAAGCAGCACTCAATCCTAAGGAGACATAAAGGCTTTGGTATAGGTTTATACCAACGAAAAGAACATTATAGACCTAAAAATGGCTACGTAAGGCCAACGGTTTTCTGAAATTGAGCCTAACAAGATAAGAGATCAAACCATTCCTGTTAAATATGGAACGTATAGAACATTTGTGTTCTGGCAGGAGGACAAAGCTTGAACTAATCCTTCTCAGCTCCCAACTTAAAAACTGTTCCAAACAATTCATCTTCCCACAGCTTTGAAGTGAAAGAAATCTGCTTACACACATTCGCATATAACATATAGCTGAGCCCTCAATGCGTGACTGAAGCTTGAAGTGGGAAACTGGAGTTTAAACGGCCGAAATGGAGTTTAAACCAGAGAGAGAGATACTCATAGCATTAAGGCCAGAAGCATGAAAAGTCTTGTCCTTCCTTTAACTGCTGAGTAGGTCTGAAAAGGAAGAATGCATGAAAAGGGTTCATCATGGAGATTGTTTGATTTCTTCCAGGTAACATGCAGTTCGGCTGTTCAAATCTCACCGGCTCAGGGTTGACTCAGCCTTCCATCCTTCCGAGGTGGGTAAAATGAGGACCCGGATTGTTGTTGGGGGGCGATATGCTGACTCTGTAAACCGCTTAGAGAGGGCTGAAAGCCCTATGAAGCGGTATATAAGTCTAACTGCTATTGCGATTGCTATTGTACCTCTGTCTGGGTGTCCATTCTCCATCTGAGTGGGGATGAGCAAGCAGATTTATGGAAGAAACCGTCTCAAGGTCTTCATCCCTGGACAAATCAAGGACCGATGTTCTGAACATAAACAATACACAGAAAAAAGAAGAGATTTTGTTTTAAATGCCCATATCTACCACTGCATGCAGTATTAGTGGTGCAACAAAAACATGTAAAAATTAATACATATTAAACCCATGGAGGCTATTGTTAAAAGATTCTAGATACTTTCAGAACATGTGCAATTTTTTTTAAAAAATGGACTCTATTTTCTGGAAAAATGTGTTTTCTAAATTTTCCATAAACATCTGAGTTAGGAATTCTTGGTAAAACCTATTATTACATTACAACATATCATATCATGCCATATATCATATCTGAAGTTTCTTCCAGATGGACTCTTTAAAATGCTCTAGTAATTGTTCGTTGCAAATTCAATGGGGCAAACAGACGATGTTATTATCTTATTTGCTGTGGGGTTTTTTAATCTTGTTTTCAATTTATGAGAATACAGTAATTTATTTTAAGAGTACAGCAGCATAATGCTTCAAAATTACAGATACACCACAACACAATCAGCTGGGGGAGGGGGGTAAAAAAAAATAGACATTTTGATCAAATGTGCATGCAATTTTTTTTAAAAAAAATAGAATTTTGAAATATTATAAATTAATCTGCGCCTTTGCCTTTATTTTATGGGCAGTGTAAAATAAATGTTCTGCCTATTCACATCTATATGTGTGCGTATGTGTGTGGGGAGAGAGAGAGATTAATTCAGAAGAAACATGGATCAAGCAACTATGTTCTGCCTATTCACATCTACATGCAAATATGTATTTTATATACATACAGTCATCCACTATTCTCTAGGCACAATATTTTTACATCAGCTTTATCTGATCTCATGAATCCCTTTACTCAAGATTTTTTTGCAAATATTCGTTCCATTCACTGTTACAAAACACCAATGTTAGAAAATAGAGCCACAGAAGATGAATTAGTGTTTTTGGAATGTTTTAAAACTTCCAGCTAATTTTTCAAAAAGACGCCTATATGGATGGATGAAATATATCTGTGCATTTGGGCAGGAAAAAGTAATTCCCTTTATTATTTTTTTACTATTGATTTTCTTTTCTTTTCTTGGTTCTATTTTATGAAATAAAGGACAGTAATAAACAAGAGGAAGGCTAGGAATCTGCACTAGTAAGGACAACTAGGAGGCAGTCCATAGGCATAACCTATCTGTTGTGGCCCAGCAGGAGTCGTTGGAGCTGCCACCAGACTCCGACAGCGAGGGGCCCTATGAGTTGGCCCTGGAGGATGTGGAGGACCCTGGACAGGGTTCCGACTCCGAGCAGGGCGCAGAGAGACTGTTGGCCACCAGGTGGCACCTGAGCCTTGGATCAGTGGGGAGGAGACAAGAGTGAGAGATCCACAAACCACCTGTGAGTTGTTCCGGGATGCACGCCGTCGAAGAGCTACTCGGCGTCAGGAACAACTACGTAATTACAGGAGGTAATTACGCTCAGCTGATGGTCATTAGGCTCCTCTCCAGACTATAAAAAAGACTGCTTGTGCCACGCCCTTCTTGCAGAAGTCAACGCTTGGACTAAAGAGAAACAAGCTTGGCAGGCTGATTTGCTGCCAGAGTTTGTCTGAATTGCTGCCAAGGTTTGTCGGACTTGCTGCCAAGGTCCTTATCTGTTTGTTTACTTGGCTTTCAGCCACCGAGATTCTGGTCTTGTTATTAAAGGACATTCTCATTAAGCGTGTCTCGGCTTTCATTACTGGACGGAGGAGGGGGTCAGAACACCTATCTATGAGGAAAGTTCATTTACCGGTAATTACAAAATTCACAGCAACAAATTTTTGGATGTTGTGCTGCAACTTCATGTACACACCATTTTAAAAAAACAATACAACATAAATGATAGCTTGCATTTAAACATAACTTTTCACTTAAGCTAAACTTCACAAGGTAACCGTAACACTAATTTTGCAACTTTAATCAAATTCAAAACTACGATCGATGAACATTCTATAGTTCTTGTACCACAAAAAAAGCAGGAAAAAAATTGATTTAAGACATTTAAACGCTAAACAATACTATTGTTTGACTTAAAATTAAAAATTAACATTCCGAATTAATCAGACCCTCTCGATTAATACCTGGAAGTAGTATCTAGCAGCTCATTTTCTTCATCGGAACTCATTTCTATGGGGAACATGCTTTCGTCTTCAGTCGTATCAGCATCCTCATCCCTTTTTAAAATGTCTATTTTATGAGCGGATTTCCTTCTCCTCTTCCTCCTCTTCTTGACAGAACAACTTGCAGCCACGGATTCAGTGGCAGAAGGAGAAGTAGAGATTGATAACTGCGAAGGACCAGGAGAGTCCATGCTCCTTAACCGATCCACAGAATTTCTCTTCAGCTGTAATCCCATGAGAGACGATCCCTCGGTCAAAATGGGGGACGTAGCCAAGTGGTATGGAATTGGCTCCTTAAAGAAAGGAAACACAAGTCTCTTGACATCTGGCATCTATCAACTCAAAGGTAACAATAGTGAATTCATATGCTCCAAATATGTTCTGCACCAATGAAACTTTCAAGGCCAGCAGAATATGTTATTTGAGTATTTGAGTATTTATTAATACTTATAGGCCGCCCTTTTCCCTGAGGGGACTCAGGGCGGCTTACATAAAATGAGGGGAGGGGGTATACAAAACAATAAACACACACAATACATAAAAGTAAAATAATAAGCAACATTCATTCATCATTCGGGTGGGGGCAGTTATCTTTGTCCCCAGGCCTGACGGGCTAGCCAGGTCTTGAGGGCTGTGCGGAAGGCCTGGACGGTGGTGAGGGTACGAATCTCCACGGGGAGATCGTTCCAAAGGGTCGGAGCTACTACTGAGAAGGCTCTCCTCCTTGTAGTTGCCAGTCGGCACTGACTGGCAGATGGAACTCGGAGGAGGCCTAATCTATGTGATCTAATTGGTCGCAGGGAGGTAATTGGCAGGAGGCGGTCTCTCAAGTACGCAGACCCACTACCATGAAGGGCTTTATGAGTGACAAGTAGCACCTTGAAGCGCACCCGGAGATCAACAGGTAGCCAGCGCAGCTCGCGGAGGATAGGTGTTATGTGGGTGAACCGAGGTGCACCCACAATCACTCGCGCGGCTGCGTTCTGGACTAGCTGAAGTCGCCGGATGCTCTTCAAGGGCAACCCCATGTAGAGCACATTGCAGTATTCCAGCCTAGAGGTCACAAGGGCCCGAGTGACTGTTGTGAGAGCCTCCCGGTTCAGGTAGGGCCGCAACTGGCGCACCAGGCGAACCTGGGCAAATGCCCCCCTTGTCACAGCCGTCAGATGGTGGTCGAAAGTCAGCTGTGGGTCCAGGAGGACTCCCAAGTTGCGAACCCTCTCTGAGGGGTATAGAATTTGACCCCCCAGCCTGAGCGATGGAACACTGATCGAATTTTTTCGAGCCGAATTTATGAGCCGAGGTGGCGCAGTGGTTAAATGCAGCACTGCAGGCTACTTCAGCTGACTGCAATTCTGCAGTTCGGCTGTTCAAATCTCACCTGCTCAGGGTTGACTCAGCCTTCCATCCTTCCGAGGGTGGGTAAAATGAGGACCCGGATTGTTGTTGGGGGCAATATGCTGACTCTGTAAACCGCTTAGAGAGGGCTGAAAGCCCTATGAAGCGGTATATAAGTCTAACTGCTATTGCTATTGCTATGTGTATATAAACAGAAACCTAATGTGTTTTCCCGAAAATAAAACAGAGTCTTATTTTCTTTTGACCCCTCCAAAATAAGCACTTGGCCTTATTTTCTTATTTTTTAGGTACAGGAGGCGATGAGCATGGTCACCTCATGGCGGCTGCTGTGTTGCAATATTTTTGGGGAGGGCTTATTTTCGGGGGAGGGCTTATTTTAGCGCATGTGCTCAAAAGCCCGATTAGGCTTATTATCCGAGGAGGTCTTATTTGCAGGGAAAAAGGGTAAATGTTACAAATACATGAATATGTACCCGTAACCATCCTTTCCAAAAGTCCTCTTGACAGAAATTCTTCTGGAAAAGGCAAACTCAGAAAAATGTGCAAGTGAGGAAAACATCTCAAATTTAAGAGCTGTGGCTTGCCAGGAAGTGAGCCCTAATAATCCTTGATTATTAATGCTAACCACTTTGCAAACTCGATAAAAACTAATGATTTGATTTAATATTCATCTGATACATACATTACATTGTATGCCACTTTTTTTGTGCTAATGGCTTATCCATAACTAGAGAAAATGATTAAAAGCCCTCATTTTCTTCCATAATGTCTATTACCTGACATACAAGTGAAACTCGAAAAATTAGAATATCGTGCAAAAGTTCATTTATTTCAGTAATGCAACTTAAAAGGTGAAACTAATATATGAGATAAGACTCATTACATGCAAAGCAAGGTAGTTCAAGCTGTGATTTGTCATAATTGTGATGATTATGGCGCACAGCTCATGAAAACCCCAAATCCACCATCTCAGAAAATTAGAATATTACATGCAATCAATAAAACAAGGATTGTACATAGAACATTATCGGACCTCTGAAAAGTATAAGCATGCATATGTACTCAGTACTTGGTTTGGGCCCCTTTTGCAGTAATTACTGACTCAATGCAGCATGGCATGGAAGCTATCAGCCTGTGGCACTGCTGAGGTGTTACGGAAGACCAGGATGCTTCAATAGCGGCCTTCAGCTCTTCTGTATTGTTCGGTCTCATGTCTCTCATCTTTCTCTTGGCAATGCCCCATAGATTCTCTCTGGGGTTCAGGTCAGGCGAGTTTGCTGGCCAATCAAGCACAGTAATCCCAGTCATTGAACCGGTTTTGGTGCTTTTGGCAGTGTGGGCAGTTGGAAAATGAAGTCAGCATCCCCATAAAGCTCGTCTGCGGAAGGAAGCATTAAGTGCTCCAAAATCTCCTGGTAGACAGCTGCGTTGACCCTGGTCTTAATGAAGCACAGTGGTCCAAAGTCCTGTTGTTCAGTGGTCCAAAGTCCTCTTTTTTGATGAGAGCAACTTTTGCCAAAAGCACCAAAACCTGGTTCAATGACCGTGGGATTACTGTGCTTGATTGGCCTCTTCATTCTTCCTCCATACTCTGGGTCCTTGGTTTCCAAATGAGATGCAATAGTTGCTCACAAAAACAAAATACTTATGGTGGGCGGGTCTCACCTCTTTGTCATCTGTTTCCTCTACAAAAAATGCTTCTCCATTGTCTCCTAATTTCATGTGCAAATCCACAGATTCTCCATTAATTTCTATGTCAACCTTGAGAGAGACAGAATACAAAAGATATAGATTTTTAAAAATACCCTCAAGAAAATATGACATCTTTATTCCTTACGTGAAAGAACTTTTTCCCCAATTTACAGCAACAGGGTCCAAGTGGTTAAGGCAGTTCATATTACATCAGCAATTTCTACTGATTACTTATTTAAAAATGAGAAAAACTGGTGCTGCCTTGCGTTCTGTGAAAGACTCATAGATAATAATGTCTAAATCCAGAACTTCCCAAATATTAGTCATTATTCTACACCAGTGGTAGTCAACCTGGTCCCTACCACCCACTAGTGGGCGTTCCAGCTTTCATGGTGGGCGGGAGGGGTTTGCTGTAGCTCTGCTTTATAAATTTTATAAAGTTAAGTTACTTCCCTACTTTATAAATCACAATTACTGTGGAACCGGTGGGCGGTTAGAAAATTTTACTACTAACAGAGATACAAAAGTGGGCGGTAGGTATAAAAAGGTTGACTACCTCTGTTCTACACCAAGTAACATTAAGAACGAAGAGCATAATCTAGCACAAATTAAGAACTATGGTATTTACTTACCCCAGGTGACATCTGATTTAAGATCTTTTAAATCTCACTTGTTTCAATACATGTTCTGGAGTCTGTGGCTAAAAACCACATTATATAAAGTTCATAAAGGAGTTTAAAGCAGTCGTTAATCAAGGGATAGACTGAGGTGAGTAACTAGATAAGCTTTCATTGCTAGATAGGTGATGAAAGCCCTTACACGCAACAAATGATTCCCGAGTACACAATTAGTTTGACTCACAGCAGTTATAACACACATAGTTCTGTCACTTGCTGAAAATGCTGCTGACTTTTGTTTTTTAAGAAATCCCCAAGTAGTGACTCTTTATTTGGACTCATTATCATTTGATTTCCTTCAAGTGTTATAGGAGTAGGATCAACTATATTTTAAAAAAAGATTAAATAGCTGTCGGACACACACCTCAGCTATCCTCCTGACCGTGACCCGACAAATGCGCTCCCGACAACAGCGCGCCGACAAAACCGCGTCGATAAAACCGCGATGTCGACAGCGCGCCCACAAAGGCGCGCCAACAAAAGAGCAGCGACAGAAGCGCGATTACGGTTAAGGTAAGGGTTAGGGTTAAGGTTAGGGTTAGGTTTAGGGTTATCTTTAGGGTTAGGTTTAGAGCGCGCGTCTGCGCTCATTTGTCGGTGCGATTTCGAACTCACGTTTTTTCCCCGCGGTTTCATCAGCGCGCTTTTGTCCCGCGTGCATTTGTCGGCGAACCCTCCTGACTGCCATAGGATGGGAGTTGCTATTAATTACATAAGCTGCTTTTTATGGCTGCAGCCACCATTCCCTTTGGGAAGCAAATGAGATAGGAGAGTGGGAGTTTTTCAGGGAAAATGGTAGAAAGTCTACTGAGAGCCTCAGTCATCCAAGTCTTGGTTGTCCCAAAGGTGCTTTTTTTTAAAAAAAAAGCCATTGGGCTTTGTTTTTTCCTTGAAGACATTTCACTTCTCAAGAAACTTCTTGGATGAGAAGCAAAACATCTTCAAGGAACAAGTCCAGTTTTTCAAAAAGCGCCTTTGGGCAGTAAGAAAAGGTTTCAACTGTTCCAGTCCTTGTGCCCATGTGCGGGGTGACCTTCAACAATCTTACCAATTTAACAAATGCAAATCAAGCTGAAGCTTTTTTTTTTTTGTTCCTTACCACTTTTTCCTTAGAACGTAGAACTCCCATCTTTCCAAAGCGTACGTGAAAAGGTGAACATTGGAGGTTTCCATTGGGCTGGCGGATAACAATGATATCAATGCATCCAGACAACGTGGCCGGATTTAATCCTTTGTAGAGCTCCTTCACTGTCACAAAGACTTGCCCTGCTAACTGTCCAACGTAATTCATGGTTTGTGCCTTGAGATGATAAACAGAAGAAAATTATCATTAGATGATGGCTGATTTGCAATCCCTGCAACAGCTGCAGAAAACATCTGCAAAGCCAAAGCAAGTCCGCAAAAGAGCAGAAGAGCAAATAATTATTTGCATATAAAAAATCAGTTTTCAGTAGAATTGACCATATTTCTTCAGGCCAAATCTAATCAAATAGAGGATATGGTGATCTGGCCTTCAGGAAGAAAATGAGAGGGAAAGAAACAGAATACTACAATAATAAAACTTGACCCTTCGCACTCTTGGATCCATGCAGCTGCATTTATCTCTGATTTCATTCTCTGGTTCATGCTTTTATGAGCTTATTCATTCATCTGATTTACACCCATTGCAAACGAGGAGACTGAATCACTGAAATATCCATATCAATGGAGCAAACCCCAGATAATATGCTGATAAGAAATATTATACATTCCAAAATGTGTGATAACTAGCCTATAAAATCATCCTACTACTCAACTGCAAGCATTTTGCTTGCTATAAGAATCTGACCAACTACATGGAACATGTCTCCAGGTAAGAAGGAAGAGGAGAGGAGAGCCATCAAAGATGAGAAGATGGGAATAAAATGAGCAGATTAATAATGCCTACCTGTTCTGACCCCCCCTTCTTCGCTCGATCACAGACGACAGTCAGACAGACTTAAAAGGAAATAACATTATCAGTCCCGGCTCACGCTGGCTGCGAGCCCAAAATAAATATAAATAATGTCTCTGGCAAAAAGGTTACGCAGCAGAATGCAAAAACAAAGAGCTCTTACAGCAACACCAGGTTTACAGAAAGCAAATCACTTCTCCAAGTGTCTCCTTGAATCAGGTTTACAGAAAGCAAATCACTTATCCAAGTGCCTCTCACAAACAAACCACGACTGATGAACGATGAACTACGAACGAACGAATGAACGTTGACTTCTGCAACCAGGGCGTGGCACCATCAGTCCTTTTATCTCCAGAAGACGACACTAACGAGCCCCAGCTGCATTGTTATTCCTGCGTCCCGACTCAACTCACAGCAAACTTCTGCTGAGTCACAACACCTATTTTTTTTTTCCAGTGCTGTTTTAAAGAGCAAGAAATAACACCCCTGAGTTTCAGAGATAGACAGAATCCCCCACAGAATAAGCAAAAGAGCAATCTAGAAAAGCTTAGACTGGAAAAGTCACAGACCATCATCAGATTCCATTCCACAATACTCTTTGATGACTCTTGGGGATATGGAAGGTCATTAAATGCCAAAAGTGGTTTCTTAAGGCTGGCAGTAGTTTAATCCATCCATTTCAAAACCCTGAAAAACTCCTTGAACTAATTTTTCTCATAAGGTATTAAGAGGCAAAATTGGTGATTTGCCCCTTAAAATTCTGCCCAAGCCAGAAAGCCCTGCTTCAGTGATCTCAAGTCATCAGCATTGCCAGCTGGTGCCCTTCGGATTGAAAACGTTTCTTTATCCTTTGGTGTCCTGAGTTTATCCTACTTCTAATGAACAAAATGTTTAGTTGGGCCTTTAAATCAGTGTGTTGTAAGGGTTAAATTTGAATTCATAGTTCTACTGAATTTTTAGACAAGCATGAGCAGCCGGTCTAACATAGTACCATTGTGAGTGGGATAATATAGTTATCAATGCTGCTTTTGATTCTTTTCTGGAGGAACAGTGACACACCAATACAGTATAATGATCCCTTAGCCTTTCCCTCTGACATAACAACTGAGATAGTTGCTACTGTTTATAAAAGTGCTTGAAAGTCTTCTCTTTAAATCAGTGGGGCCACTTTTAAGATACACTATATTGCCAAAAGTATTCGCTCACAACTGATTCTGATTATTTGGATGGGTGGAGCAAATACTTTTGGCAATATAGTGTATATGGACTTTAACTCCCATAATTCCCCAGCCAGCATGTACAGTACTGTACTACTGTGAGTAGATCTCCATGCTGAAAACAACTAACGGGACTCTCTCAGATAGCAAGGCAAAATTCCACCAAGAATATATATTTGCAGGCCATGGAGGCTCAGATAAGCTGGCTTGATGTGGCAAAACTATGAAACCATTTATGAAAGAATTCCAATGACTGCAAGCTCTGCTTATACAACAGCCAATGTTCGGTTTCTTGTACTGCTTGCTCCTGCCTGCTCGACACATAAGTCTAAAAGCAATTATCGGGGGGGGGGGGAGAGAAGATGCGTGACCCGACAAATGCGCGCACGACAAAAGCGTACTGACGAAACTGCAGCGAGAAAACCGCGACATCATAAACACGCCCACAACAACGCGCTGACAAAACTGCGCCCACAAAAGCGCAATTTAAGTTAAGGTAAGGGTTAGGTTCAGGGTTCTGTTTAGGGTTAGGTTTAGGGTTAGAGTTATTCGGTTATTAGTTGTTCGTTGAAGGCGTGCTTTTGTCGGCGCACTGTTGTCGGCGCGCTTCTGCGCTCATTCGTCAGTGCGATTTCAAACTCACAGTTTTCTTGCTGCAGTTTCGTCGGCGCGCTTTTGCCGAGCGCGCATTTGTCGGTGAACCGAGAAAATGTACTTGCTCCTTGTTTTGGTAGCAGCCTATTATTTTGTGTTTATGTATGACTGTGTGAAAACAAATTCTCAACAACAACCAAAATCAGTGATGATGGGATTGCAGAAAAAGAGCAGAAAGTGTTGTGACTATCTTATGAAAAGGATTAGAAGGAAGGAAGGACAGAGGATAAATCAGGACCCATTGATTGATGCCTGAGTAATCTCCAGTCGATCAGAAGAAGCAAAGTTGGCCGGGGGATTCTGGGAGTTGAAGTCCTCCAGGCTTAAAGTTTACAAGGTTGGAGACCCCTGGTTTAAACTGAATAATAGCAATATTGAAAATTTGTCTGTTAACTTCCTCGTCAGATTGTTAATCAAGAATGCCTGGCTACTGATTGTACTGTTATAGAGACTAACTTGATTTTGTATTTAATAACAGCAGCAAGACTGTTGGTGGTGCAATACTGGAAGAAGTAAGATTTGCCTACTTCAAGAATGGACATTAAAAGTAACAAACTTAGCAGAGATGGGCAAAATATCAGCATATCTCAAGGATCATTCACGTGAGAGATATAAACTGGAGTGGAGAAGATGGATTGACTATATTCAAAATAAATACGGGACTAAGAAATTCCAGATAGTTTATGACTGAAGAAACAAGGAATGATATAATCTGTTTAGAGTTAGCCTAGCAAAGAGGAGTTAAAGCTCAAATGAAAGATGATACTAACTTTATTTAAGTTTATTTTAGAACATCTTTGTTAAAGATTTATACCCTGTATTTGTTCTAGGAAGTCGGGGAGGGGGGAAGGTTGGGGAGGGTTCGGGTGGGGAGGGCAGGGGGGGAGGTAAACATTTGTAAAAGTTTATTTTTCTAAAAAAATCAATTAAAAAAAAAAGAATGCCTGGGAGAAAATCAAGAGTAGGTTTTGATTGAAATCATGTGTAAGTTTGATTCTCCTGTGTTTCACAAATTCTTGGGCTGATCACACATGCTTGAAAGCTGCTTTTCCTTCCATTTGTACCATCCATCTGGATGTGAACGAGGATCCAGCTGCTGAAAACAAAAATCAAGCATAAACCGGACTCCAAAACTGCAGGGCATCGGCACGACGGGTAACAATGACAGAGGTCAACTGGAAAAGCCCTACGGGACGAGAAAGGAGATTTCTTTCATATCATTCAAAACAGAGAGGGAGGGCCAGAGGGGAAAAAGACAAACAGCAGATGGGCTATCTTCAGCCACAAAGCTATCTTTAGTTATTTCCACTTTTCCTCTTCGGCATGACCTCTTCTGGCCCCACCACCAGCCAGAGGATGCAGCAGAAAGCATCCTGTCTAGCGTCTCAAAGCCACACACTACTAAGAACCAGGAAATAGGCTGAAAGAACACAGAAGCATTCTAAAATCTGCAGAAGAGCTCCTATGTTTCTATCATAACCTTCTTGAGTACAAAAGTCTCCTGAAGCAGCACAAAAAAGGAGACTTCCAAAATACTGCATGTTGCTACCTGAGGGGGGACTAACGAGATGGCACTTCTCCTTCCTCAGATTCAAGTACAAATGTTGACTAGAATGATTAGGGCAGTGTTTCTCAACCTTGGCAACTTGAAGATGTCTGGACTTCAACTCCCAGAATTCCCCAGCCAGCGAATGCTGGCTGGGGAATTCTGGGAGTTGAAGTCCAGACATCTTCAAGTTGCCAAGGTTGAGAAACACTGGATTAGGGAACCCTTTCCCATAACTCTAAGCAGAGGTGGGTTCCTACCAGTTCACACCTATTCGGTAGAACCGGTTCGTCAAATCTACCGAACCGGTTAGAGGAGGTTCCACCAGTGGACCCGGAAAGCAGGCCACACCTACAGAGGAGGTTCCAAAATTTTTGGAAACCCACCACTAGCAAGGATCTTGTCACTTGACAGCTTTAAGACTTGCATGCTTCAATGCCAGAGTTTCTGACGATCTAAGTACTAATTCATAATTTCATATCCGGTCACATGGGCGGCAAGCCACTCCCATCCGGTCACATGGGTGGCAAGCCACTCCCACAAAGGAGGCCACACCCACAGAGTAGGTTCCAACAATTTCTGAAACCCACCACTGACTCTAAGGTACCTTCATGTCCACCTAGTATTAGACACTGCCTGAGAGTGAAGAAGGGAAAAGAAAACTACCGTATTTTTCAGAGTATAAGACGCACCTATTCCCCCCCCCCAAAAAAAAGAGTGTGAAAATCTGGGTGCGTCTTATACACTGAATACAGCATTTTTGGCCTCTCGAAACCCTGCCCCCTCCACAAAAATGGACATGTAGAGGGTTTGGGAGGCTTGCAAAGTGTTCCTGGGGGCTGGGGAGGGCAAAAATGAGTGGAAAACAGGCTGCATTTTTCTCATCCCCCCCCCAGCCCCCAGGAGCACTCTACAAGCCTCCCAAAGCCTATGCACGCCCCTTTTATGGCAAAAAACGGGCCCATTTTCACAAAAAAATGGCGCGTTTTTTGCTCATTTTTGTCGTGTCCCCCCCCCCCAGTCCTCAGGAACGGTTTGCAAGCATCTCAAACTCTCTGCATGCTCCGTTTTTCACAAAACATGAGGCGTGCAGAGGGTTCAGGAGGTCTGCAGAGTGCAAAACTTTTTTTTTTTTTTTTGCAGTCTCATCGTAATTTTGAAAAGTTTCCAAACACATAGTTGTAAATTGAGCACTACTGGCATCCCACTCTCAACTAGCAACAGATTAAACTAAAAGAATTAAACTAAAAGAGATTACAGCGTTTTCAACATGACCAATCCGATATAACATATGATGAACACGCAGGAATCCGAGAGGAGAAGAGGAGTGAGGTGCCCCACAATGGATTAATTCTCAAATGGGCCGAGTTAGACACTGAAATTATAAATAGAACATCTTGGAACATCATCTCTGGTGCTCCTCTACTTTTCGTGGTATAGCTAGGATGACCTAAGAAGTCCACCTTATGGAATTGGGCAGAGATCTAGCCTTGTGGACAGAAGCAAGAATGGTCAGAACCAAAAAGTAACCACCTGTGCCCACCTTTTATATTTCCTTTCTCAGTTTTCTTTCCACAAAATCAATACTGCTTGCATTATTGAATGGGAAGGGCTACACGAGGCTATGAAATGGCATTTTCTCTGTGTAGATAGTTTTATTTTCCATTTTCATACAGTCACACATATACTGTGCAGAACCGGGGCCATATAACATTAAACAATAAACACAGCCATTCCTCTTGTCAATAATACCTCCCAAAATAGAAATCCAATGTACCTCTTCGACCCTCCATACACCCTTTCTTTCGCCCCCCTCCAACTTTCCATCTTCCCTCCATCATTCCCCTCTACCCTACTTCCCCTCCCCCTCTACCACTCCTCTCTCCCGATACACTCCCTCCCTTCCTTCCCACCCTCCCTCCCATCCTCTCTCCCACCCTCTCTACCCCTCTTTCTTCTATCCCTCTACTCCTCCCTTCAGTGTATTTCTACTATCTATTAATATATTCAGCTTGTCCTATTTTTACACTGGAATTAAAGAGCAACAGTATACAGGTGCAATCGTGTTACTAAAACCATAAAGCTATCAAGCAGAGAAAGATGTGCAGAAGAGAGGAGAACATTTCATTTTGGTCGCAATCTGGATAATTATTTTCAAAAGAATGATGTAAAGGTTTCCAGAAAGAATCCTCAATTGAATGATTCAACTTGAAAACAGGTTCTTAGAAAAGTTTCCTTACTGAAATGCAACTCACATCTCCAGTGGGTATCTTTATTAAAACAAGTCAAAACAAGTCACTAGCATGACTTAGTCATTGATATTTGAATACAATATGAATAGCCCTTCTTGACTTGATACTATATTGAACTCCTCCAGTTCTTCTAATTTAACAAAATGAAAACCAACTGAATACAATTTCAGTTTCACTTTCAGAATTCTCTTTTATGGCTTCCCACTTTTTCACATTTTAAAAGAAACATGATAAGGTAATCAGAAAAAGATTACAAAACTTATCTACCAAGAGTTCCTGAATCTAACCACCGCCTTCAAACTAGCTTATATCTTTATTTTAAAACATAACGTAACTTAACGTAATCTAAATAATACAATGCACTAAAAGCTAAACAAATTGAAACCCTTAAACGAAATTGAACAACAGACTGAAAGACATCAAAAGAAAAGGCTTTGCTGTCAAAAATGATTGCAACCAAGCTTTTGAGAAATCAATTTCCACAGTATACAACTAAATAAAATATGCTACTCATCTCAAAGAATTGCAGTGGGATAAAAAGTAAAGCTACTTTTGAAAAGTGCAAGAGGAAGTCAGGCGGACACTGTATTGGAAAAATGCATGGATCTACTTTGCAAAACTGCTAATTCTCCTTTAGCAAAGAAATCAAACTCTTTTCTAACTACTGTATTGTATTATTCACAGAAATGGCAGCAGATATTAGTCTCACACAGAAGCCTATTCTTTTAATATCTTGCTTAGCAAACCATTTAACTAAAACAGCACAGATTTGAATCTGCTGAAGATCTGCATGCAAGGAATACAGATGTGTTTAAGTCAGTGGTTCTCAACCTGTGGGTCAGGACCCCTTTGGGGGTCGAATGACCCTTTCACAGGGGTCGAATGACCCTTTCACAGGGGTCGAACGACCCTTTCACAGGGGTCGCCTAAGACCATTGGAAAACACATATTTTCCAAAAAAAAAACAGAAAACATAAAATAATTTTATGGTTGGGGGTCACCGCAACATGATGAACTGTATTAAAGGGTCGTGGCATTAGGAAGGTTGAGACCCACACTGATTTAGGTAGTCCTAGATTTATGACTGTTTGCTTAAAGTCCATTCCAAATTACAATTGACATATCCAGAGCTACTTAAACATGTTTTTAGACTTACGACAACAGCATACCCCTCCCTAGGATCATGTGATCGCATTTTGGCTCATTTTGCAGACTTTTGTAGCATCCTACATTCGTGACCACAATTTGCTACGGTTTTTCCCAGTTTACTTCTGGTTAATACCCATTTGAAAAAGTGGATTCACTTAATGACTGCTGTGTTTGCTTACCAGGCTCAAGGTTGATTCAACCTTCCATCCTTCTGAGGTCACTAAAATGAGGATCCAGATTGTTGGGGGGCAATATGCCGGCTCTTAATATGCTCACCACTTAGAGAGGGCAGTAAAGCACTGTGAAGACGTATGTAAGTCTAAGTGCTATTGCTATTGCTAATAACCATCTTAAGAACAATTGTAACTTCGAATCCGGTTACATATTGCTTCGATTTACAGTCCTAATTCCATACTCAATTACAGTTGTATGTTGTAGGTCATTTACCCCCCCCGACCCCCACCCCAAATCAATTCCTCTCTATGTTTGTTTGTTTATCTATTCCATTGGTACAGATAATTGTTCGCTACCAAACTTAGACTTGCAAACCATGTTTATAATTCTGGTTCTAATGCATTATAGTTTAATAGTGATGGAAAGCAATGGGTGGGTATGAAAAAGTTTGTGCATTCTTCTTTTTCCCTTTATCCTATACAATTCCCAAAGTATATTTAATTTGATTTATACCTTACTTTTATTTTGTGTAACTCAAACCATCGTGCATAATGCTCCCCGTTATTTTCCTCTCAATAACAACTGGATACGTGAACTAAATTGAAAGAGAGTAATAGACCCCAAATAGTCCGTGTGTAAGGGAGAACTAGAACTAGAACTAGAAGAGCCGAGGTGGCGCAGTGGGTAGAGTGCAGTACTTATAGCAATAGCAATAGCAGTTAGACTTATATACCGCTTCATAGGGCTTTCAGCCCTCTCTAAGCGGTTTACAGAGTCAGCATATTGCCCCCAACAACAATCCGGGTCCTCATTTTACCCACCTCGGAAGGATGGAAGGCTGAGTCAACCCTGAGCCGGTGAGATTTGAACAGCCGAACTGCAGAACTACAGTCAGCTGAAGTAGCCTGCAGTGCTGCATTTAACCACTGCGCCACCTCGGCTCTTACTGCAGGCCACTTCAGGTGACTGCTAGTTCAGTAGTTCAGCGGTTCAAATCTCACCGGCTCAAGGTTGACTCAGCCTTCCATCCTTCCGAGGTGGGTAAAATGAGGACCCAGATTGTTGGGGGTGATATGCTGACTCTGTAAACTGCTTAGAGAGGGCTAAAAGCCCTATGAAGCGGTATATAAGTCTAACTGCTATTGCTATTGCTATTGCTATTGCTATTGCAGTCTCCCAGTTTCTTAACTGCCAAAGTGGGTAGAAAGAAAAGAAAAATTAGGAGACACAAAAGTATTATCCCAAACTTTTTACTACTGAAAAGTAATTTAGATTCTTTCGTTTTACAAGACGGAGTGGGAGGAACCTTTAACCACATTTTTTTAAAATGTTAAAGAATTAATGGAGCAATTGCTTAATGGAGAAACATCAGCCTGATTCATCCTTAAGGGAACAACAGGAACATTTATTGATTTTCTCTCCCACAATCACAAATTAGGATTATCAAATCAGCATTGAGCCTATTAGAATCAGAACCTTGATTCAGAAAAGTAATCCAGTTCAATAATTCAAGATTAAATAGTTTGGAAAACTGATCTGATGCTAACTATTAGATCCTCTGTTCAATCCTGATTTCTCAAAATCAAATTAGAAAAAACCCTTTGTTGCACATGTACAGAAGTATAAAAATCAGACGGATTAGAGATCTAATCAAACTGTTTTCAACTTGAATGCCCAAACTGAAGCTTCGCATAGCTATAAAAACAACGCTGCCTCTTTCAGGTCCAAAAACTTAGCCTTAGTTATGCAATAGTAAACGATTAATTGTCTCAAAGCCAAGGATGCAAGGCACATGCCTACCTAGGATTAGAAGAACAGGATGTCCTTGACTTACAACAGTTCATTTACTGACCGTTCAAAGTTACAACAGCACGGAAAAATGTGACTTATGACCATTTTTTTCAAAGTTATAACCTTTGCAGCATCCCCATGATCATGTGATCAAAATTCAGACGCCTGGCAACTGTTTCGTATTTATGACCATTGCTGTGTTCCAGGGTCATGCGATCCACTTTTACGGTTCCACCACAAAACCACGCTCGACTAAACCGCGCCCGACTAAACCGCGTCGCTGACGTCATCAACAGGGCGACAACAGCGCAGAGATAGAAGCACGCTGTAAACCCTAAACCGAAAAATTAACCCCTAACCCTAAACCTAATCCTTAACCTAGCCCTAAACCTAACCCTTAACCTAACCCTAAACCTAATCCTAATCCTAACCCTTAACCTAACCCTAAACCTAACCCTAACCCTTAACCTAACCCTAAACCTAACCCTAACCCTTAACCTAACCCTAAACCTAACCCTAAACCTAACCCTAAACCTAACCCTAACCCTTAACCTAACCCTAAACCTAACCCTAACCCTTAACCTAACCCTAAACCTAACCCTAAACCTAACCCTAAACCTAACCCTTACCTTAAGTTAAATCAGCTTGCTTTCAAAGCGCTATTTAAAGCACCCTTCTTTCTCCGCACTGGCTGTTGTCGCCCTGTTGGTGACATTAGCGACGCGGTTTAATTGGGCGCGGTTTAATCGGGCGCGGTTTTGACAGGTCACGCCCTTTTACAACCTTCTGACAAAAAAAGCCAATGGGGATAGCCAGATTCACTTAACAACCGGATTAATAACTTATCAACTGGAATGTTTTACTTAACAACTGTGACAAGAAAGGTCGTAAAATGGAGGAAAAATTTACTTAACAAATGTCTCACATAACAACAGAAATTTTGGGCTCAATTGTGGTCGTAATTCAAGGATTGCCTGAATTACCGTATAACAAGTAGAAAGGCCATTTATTTCTACCTTCTGTACTCTTCGGGGAGGGGGTATCCAAACCTAATTCTTATATAAGAATAAATACTGATTTAGGATGTGGGGAACTCGAGCACTAGTTGTCTTCAATTTAATTTCTAGCTTTGACCATCTAAGAATTCATTCCTTTTTATTGCTGAGTCAACATCCTTTTAACTACCATGACCACCAAGCTCTGGCCAAGGAGATAAGCCTTGTCTTAAAAAGCATAACTCATGAAATAACCACCAAGAAGAAACTCTTCATGCCCTTGTCCCTTTGCTCTGTCTTTTGCCACATCCACTTTTCTAAACTCTTTAATCCATATAAATAAACACACATATGTTTCTATACTCATTCATGGGAAGAAGGGCCATTCACTGCTATACAGCTTTAAAAGTTCAGCACCAAGGAACTCACGTTTTTTCCAGCATGGTCTAAAGATAACCCTCAGCAGAAAATTGGAGGATTCCCGGAGTTTATGGCTTAGAATAGCTTTGAGAATAACTGAATATTTCAGCTACACAAATGTAGTCTTGGCAAAAAAAAAAATAAACCTGATCACTTCTGCATTGACCCAATTTTGAAACTAACACAACCTACCAAACCACAACAGCCTTGTTAAATACTTAATCTTTGTTTGTGGAAGAAAAGCAAACGCTAATGTGTACAGGCATGTTTGGGACTGCTATCATTATAAATTCCCCTAACTGCTTCTAATAGTTTGGGGAAAATATTTTGCCCTGTTTAATTGCACGAAGGAGGCTTGAAAATCAAGGGTTCTACAACCAGAAGAGTTGCAAACGCACTAAAAGTGGAAATTCTATACACAGTCCACCGTTTTTGACAAAATGTCTGCAGGAATGCTTTAAAAGTCCACCCAGTGAACTGGCTATGAGAATCTCCATTTAGCATATAAATTTACCTTCTGGGTCTGAAAGCACTTTGCAAAAAATGATGGCTAGGTTTCAGGCTTGACCTGAATCATTTCTACTGATGCTGATGAAATCAAATGTAAACCATTACTGATTCATAGCTATTGAGAGAATGAATTACTGTATCTCATCACATCTCATCCAGAATTATGTGGTTCACACAATCAGTCAGATTTTCAGACTATATTTGACATTTTTATCCACTTATGAACTCCTTCCCAAGTACTTGGGATGAGGAGATGGAATTTTTATTAGTAGTAGTACTATTTTAGAGAAATACATGTTTTGTAACTATCTCCAATCAAGATGCTCTCCAATTACGTATATGGAGACTTTAGTTCCTAAAATTCCCCATCCAGCAAGCCATTTTGAAGTCCTAAAACCTCTTGTATTTGACTTCCCGCTTTGAGGGAAGATTTGTGTGGCCCAACTGCACAGAATTTTTAAAAGCTATGAATTTTAGGTTCAAAATGTGCTTTCATATTAAGGTTGTAATTGAACGCATGCTTTTTTTTAAAACTTTAAATTTAATGGAATTACTGGGCATCACAAAAGAAAAATGATCTGTCTGAATGCCATGTAGTTTTGAGTACAAAACCTCTTTATACTTAAATCTAATAACTATGTTTTTTAATTATGCTATATCCTATATTTCATTCAAGGGAAACACATATAATACTTCCCCTTTAATCCTTACAACAAAGCTATTACAAATGTTATAGACCAATATTCTCCAGTATGCTTTGTGACTGAGATATGAAACTCTCAGTAAAATCAAGCACATCACATGAGAGCTTTAAAATGCAAAAACCACACATACCGTACATATCATAATGTAGAGGCTTCAATTCAAAAATACATTGCATTACTTTTTTCTACCGCAGGCATACAATCAAGGTGAATTCAGAAAAATACATAGTATATTAATACAATTTCAATCATCCTGAGAGTTTACACTGATTTCTCCAAGCAAAGGAGATTATTCCAATGAAAGAAAATACACCTTTTGAAAAAACGCTAATACATTTTACAGGCAGAATTCTACTACATTTAATGATTGACTGTTGAAATTGCTGACACCGTTTTAGCTCACACCCATTCTATCTGGCTGTATACCAGAAATGTGAACAACAATTCCTTAGGTAGAAGCTAAAATGATTTTAATTGTGCTCTCGCTTCCACACCAATAAAGCTTGGTTCTCCCACAGGAGAGTATTAGGCAATAGAAACATTATTTTAAATGTTAATTGAAGTAAATATGTCATCGGGAGGTACACAACTCACTAACACTAACATTTGAGCTATTGACACAATCTACATATTATAGCCAGCAGTATCAAAGAACCATTTGTCATTGCACGTTAGGCAACTGTGTCATCAAACAGAAAATACTATGTGCACAGATACGGAAGATCCAAGGAAAGTTCAACTCTCTCCAAAAACATCTAAAGCAGTGTTTCTCAACCTTGGCCACTTGAAGATGTCCGGATTTCAACTCCCAGAATTCCCCAGCCAGCATTCGCTGGCTGGGGAATTCTAGGAGTTGAAGTCCAGACATCTTCAAGTGGCCAAGGTTGAGAAACACTGATCTAAAGCATCTAAAACGGCTATCATTTCTTTTCACCTTCAGAAACCAATGAAGTGCTTTCTTCTCATCTCAAAACAGCCCTTACAGACAAAAATGAGTACCTGGAACTCTACCGCAAGCCCATAAACCTTTTCCTTTTGTTACCCCTTAGGCCCAGCTATTACCACCGTTGCCGCCTAGGTTCCTTCCACAATATGCTTCTTAAATCACACTAGAGAATCCCAGGAAACGACAGGCTTCTCTCCACCTTCAGCAGCGTTACCGTGTCACCAGCGATCCTTAAAAACACCAGCTTATCTTTGGCTCCGTATGGTGGCAAGCAAGGGACGGAAAGGGAATCCCGGAGGTTCAGTGTTTTTCTAGAAAAGTACATGAAACGCTTGTCCGGGTTAAAAGCAATTTAAAAAGGCATAACGGAGGCTCAAACAAAGCTATAAACACTGTAAGCATCGTTAAGCTGAGAGGGGGGGGAAAAAATCAGCAATCTCTGACTTCTTTGACATTCCGTCTCCGCTACGACCTGCTGCCAAAAAACGGTCTTCCAGCTGTTTCGTACCTGGCGCGATTTCTCTTCTCCACTGTAAAACACATCAGCAATTTCTCCCCAGGGAAGCAAAAAGCAGCTCTCGCGCTCTCTCTCTCCCGCGGCGATCTTAACTCCAGGAGCAATGAATGACTGCAGAGCAGGCTAGAGCAAAGGAGGCACAGCAGCTCAGGGCCGACGCACTGCTGTGCCCGCTTCTGTGTCTACTGAGGCTACTGCAGGGATGTCAAATCATCTCCGCATCACCGCATGGGACCCGCCCCGGAGGAGGGAGCTAGCTAAAACAGACAGGAGGCCGAAGGGGGGAATTAAGGGGAATGACTCGAGCTGAGATTAGAAAAGGAGGTAGAGGATTAATGTTGGGGCTCTCCTTTAGCTATGCCTGCCTCTTGGATTGCTCTACTCTATAGATCAGTGTTTCTCAACCTTGGCAACTTGAAGATGTCTGGACTTCAATTCCCAGAATTCCCCAGCCAGCGAATGCTGGCTGGGGAATTCTGGGAGTTGAAGTCTGGACATCTTCAAGTTGCCAAGGTTGAGAAACACTGCTATAAATATAGGTCAGAGCGAATGCTGGCTGGGGAATTCTGGGAGTTGAAGTCCGGACATCTTCAAGTTGCCAAGGTTGAGAAACACTGCTATAAATATAGGTCAGAGCCGCGTGAATCACTGAAGATGGATCTAGGAAAGGTACAAACCTCATTGGCTGCTGAGACAGATGGATGCAAGGCGCATCATCGGAGTTCTGTAAAACCTGGAAAGTGGCCGCCTTGTTCAAAATGAAGAGGGGCCAAAATCACAGAGGTAACTTAATAAGATGGGGGTTCATTCATACGGTAACGTTTATTTCAAGCAAAGCACAATTCCAAGCAACTCAAGAATGAGTAGTAGTAGTAGTAGGGAGCCGAGGTGGTGCAGTGGTTAGGGTGCAGTACTGAAGCTGACTGTTATCTGCAGTTCAGCGGTTCTAATCTCACCGGCTCAAGGTTAACTCAGCCTTCCATCCTTCCGAGGTGGGTGAAATGAGGACCCAGACTGTGGGGGCGATATGCTGACTCTGTAAACCGCTTAGAGAGGGCTGAAAGCCTTATGAAGCGGTATATAAGTCTAACTGCTATTGCTATTGCTAAAGTGCGGGCTAGAAACAAGGAGACTTTCGTTCTAGTCTTCTCTTAGGGATGAACGATGGATGGATGGATGCCTTTGGCCTGGTCACTCGCACTCAATCCAGCCCCATCTCCAAGGATTGTTCTTACGGGGGGGAGAAATAAGAAGTGGGAGCATTAGGTAAGCGTAGCACTTGGAACTGACAAAAAAATAGAGGAGGGATAAACCACTAATGAAACAAATGTCAAGAATACATCCATATCATTATTGTTTGCAACTATGTGGAAGTTATTGGCATTTTTTTCAGTTTCCCAATTAAGTCCCCAGGCCAATGACAGCCTCCCATTCAAGTATTAACCAGATCGAACCCCTCCTTAGCTTCCAGGACCCGTGGTGCTATTTTCTGGAATACATAAATTGATTTTTTTTTTTTCTATATCTGGCTGGAAATCTTGGAGGTAACTTGATGAAATATGCATTCAGATGATGAAAAATAAAAAGAACCTCTCCATGAATAGACTTTTTTAGCCACTGGTGGAACTGAATTAAGTTACACAAGGCGGCACCGTCGTGAATGATTTGAACAACCTGGTCCATCTCAAAGGGTCACAAAATCAACCCTGCCCATTCCAATGCAATGGAATTGAAATACCTGTGTCAGCATATACACAAAGAAATTAGCCTAGTGTTTCTCAACCTTGGCGACTTTAAGACCTGTGGACTTCAACTCCCAGAATCCCCCAGTGTTTCTCAACCTTGGCGACTTTAAGACCTGTGGACTTCAACTCCCAGAATCCCCCAGCCAGCATAGCAGGACTTAAAAGTCGCTAAGGTTGAGAAACACTGAATTAGCCACTTCATTCATATATACTGTACAATGTACACAACAATTGCCAAGCGTGATGAGGATGCCAGGCAGTTTTGTGCCTGGGAAGCAAAGAACGCACCATTATTCCCAAACTACAGGGTGGTTAACCTTGAATACTAGGCTCAGATTTTATATACAAACAGACATGTCTCTGTAATATTTCAGAATTTTGTTCAATGAGAAGAAAAAATGTAATCTTATTTGGTCCTCCTTTTTTCTCCAAGCAGCAGCAAAAAAAAAGAGATTGTTAGTTTTAAATGCTGCTGGAAGAATACATTTCCCCAGAACAGGGCTTCCTGGGACAACATCCCAGGTACAACAATAACAATAATAACAATAACAACAATAACAACAACAATAACAATAAAAATATTAAAAATAACAACAATAATAGCAATAAAACAATAAAAACAACAATAACAACAAAAATATTAAAAATAGCAATAACAATAAAACAATAAAAACAACAATAACAACAATAACAACAAAAATATTAAAAATAACAATAACAACAATAAAACAATAAAAACAACAACAAAAATATTAAAAATAACAATAAAACAATAAAAACAACAATAATAACAATAACAACAAAAATATTAAAAATAACAATAACAATAAAACAATAAAAACAACAATAACAACAACAATAACAACAAAAATATTAAAAATAACAACAATAATAACAATAAAACAATAAAAAACAACAAAAATATTAAAAATAACAATAAAACAATAAAAACAACAATAACAATAAACAATAAAAACAATAACAACAAAAATATTAAAAATAACAATAACAATAAAACAATAAAAACAACAATAACAACAACAATAATAACAATAACAACAAAATATTAAAAATAACAACAATAATAACAATAAAACAATAAAAACAACAATAACAATACTAACAACAACAACAACAACAACAACACCCTTTTTACACCTCTTTATCTGCACAACCTTTCTGAATCCTGGAAACGGACATGGCTACTGAATGGCGAGGCACGAAACCATTGTCCACATATAAGCTGCACCCACCTCGAGGTCTGAGTTGATGCCACTTTCGCTAACCCCCCACCCACCCACCCACCCACCCAATTTGCAGGGGACCCTCTGCAAAGGCGAAGGGCAGAGGGCGAGGCGAAAGGAAGGAGAGGAGCCACCTGATTTTAATTCGGCGGGTCCCGTTCGGCCGTCGGGATCCCCCCCTCGGCAGGGCCCCTGGGCTTCTGAAGCGGCTCCGCGCTTGGCCGTTTGCATTGTGAGTCAGCGCCAGGAGGAGGAGAACTGAGGTGATCCTCCCGGCCAATCAGAGGGCCCGCCTGGCCTCAGCCGAACACCACCACCCCCCCGCGCTCGGCAGGAAGGGGGCGGGGCGGCGAGACGCGAGCCTCTGGGTGGGGCTTTTGGAATGTTGTTTGCCGGAGCCTTTCGGGCACGTGCCGGGTAAATAAGGCCGGCGTGAACAAAACACATCGCTGGGATCGTCGGAGGCGCTGCTTTAATGGGCAGGCGGAACCCAGAGGATTAGATGGAGGAACCCAGAGGAATGATTGGATGGATGGATGGATGGATGGATGGATGGATGGATGGATGGATGGATGGATGGATGGATGGATGGATGGATGGATTAGACTGACATGATAGGTGATTGATTGATAGACAGACAGACAGACATGATTGATAGATAGAGAGAGAGATAGATAGATAGATGATAGACAGACAGACAGACAGACAGACAGACAGACAATTGATAGACAGACAGACATGATAGATAAGTGATAGATGGACAGACAGACAGACATGATAGGTGATTGATAGATAGACAGACAGACATAGGTGATTGATAGATAGACATGATAGGTGATTGATAGAGACAGACATGATAGATAGGTGATAGATAGACAGACAGACATGATAGGTGATAGATTAGAGATGATAGATAGATAGATAGATAGATAGATAGATAGATAGATAGATAGATAGATAGATAGATAGATAGATAGATAGATTAGACAGACATGATAGGTGATTGATTGATTGGACATGATAGGTGATTGATTGATAGATAGACAGGTGATAGACAGACAGACATGATAGGTGATAGATTAGAGATAGATAGATAGATAGATAGATAGATGGATGGATAGATAGATAGATAGATTAGACAGACATGATAGGTGATTTATAGATAGACAGACACACATGATAGATAGGTGATAGATTAAATATAGATAGATGATAGATGGATGGATGGATGGATGATAGATAGACAGACGGACAGACATGATAGGTGATTGATAGACAGGCAGACAGACATGATAGGTGATAGATTAGAGATAGATAGATAGATAGATAGATAGATGATAGATAGATAGATAGATAGATAGATAGATAGATAGATAGATAGATAGATAGATAGATAGATAGATTAGACAGACATGATAGGTGATTGATTGATAATAGACAGACAGACATGATAGGTGAGTGATAGACAGGCAGACATGATAAATAGATAGATAGATGATAGATAGATAGATAGGTAGGTAGGTAGGTAGGTAGATAGATACATGATAGATACATGATAGATAGATGATAGATTGATAGATGATAGAGAGATAGATGATAGAGAGATAGATAGATTAGAGAGAGAGAGAGATGATAGATAGATGAGAGAGAGCGAGAGAGAGATGATAGATAGATAGATAGATGAGAGAGAGAGAGATGATAGATAGATAGATAGATAGATAGATAGATAGATAGACAGACAGACAGACGTTAGAAAACGAGGTGATTTATTAAGACTTCTAATAAAGAAAGGGGAGGACGAGGTGATCATAGGGCTATCAATTACCCCTTGGATCCACATGGTGCTTATTTGTGCTGCCCGAGAAAATAAAAAGAAGAAACCGCCACACCTTATAAAAAATAGGAAATGAGTTCCTCCATCCTGCCCGAGGGGCAGGCTTCTCTGCATTTTCAAATTAATAAAGGCTTATTCCCGGGTGAGAGCACGGAGAACTGCTTTGTTGAACCTGATGTGGTATTTTTTACAAGGCTTCTCTTCCGGTTGAGCGTTAGAAACCCTGGTATTGTTGCTTTGAGCAATCGCTCTCTTTATTCTGATGCGAAAGGAAGCCACCCAACGGCCCTATTTGCTTGGCCTGGCATCAGAAATACTCCTAGGAAACTAACCTTGGTCGAAGCAGCAGTTTTAAAGAAATTGGTCGGGTAGTGCCTTAGTGATAAAAACGAAGATAGAAGAATGAGCTGACTCAAACATCTCTAGGTGTCGAAAGCAAGATGAGAAAAAACAAAGTTGCTCTTAATGGTTCCACCACAAAACCGCGTTCGACTAAAGCGCGCTCGACGAAACCGCGTAGCTGACGTCATCACGGGGCGACAACAGCGCGTAGACAGAAACGCTGTAAACGCTAAACCTAAAATTAACCCCTAAACCTAACCCCCCTAAACCTAATCCTAAACCGAACCCGAACCCTAAACCTAACCCTAAACCTAACCCTTAACCTAACCCTAACCCTTAACCTAACCCTAAACCTAACCCTAAACCTAAACCTAATCCTAACCCTTAACCTAACCCTAACCCTTAACCTAACCCTAAACCTAAACCTAATCCTAACCCTTAACCTAACCCTAACCCTTAACCTAACCCTAAATCTAACCCTTAACCTAACCCTAAACCTAATCCTAACCCTTAACCTAACCCTAAACCTAACCCTAACCCTAACCCTTAACCTAATCCTAACCCTTAACCTAAGCCTAACCCTTAACCAAACCCTAAACCTAACCCTAAACCTAAACCTAATCCTAACCCTTAACCTTACCCTAACCCTTAACCCTAAACCTAAACCTAACCCTAAACCTAACCCTAAACCTAACCCTTACCTTAACTTGAATCGGCTTGCTTTCAAAGCGCTATTTAAAGCGCCCTTCTTTCTCCGGGCTCGCTGTTGTCGCCCTGTTGATGACATCAGCGACGCGGTTTAATCGGGCGCACTTTAGTCGAGCGCGGTTCTGTCTTGACACGGCTCTTAATATATTAGACAACAACTGAAAACAATTCTCTCTTATAAATTTATGCATCATCTCTTTCCCCGAGTTTTTGCTTATGATATCTTCAGGTGTATCCCAGAAAGTTTCTGCCTTTCACAACAGAAAAAGGAGCTGCCTTTTTGAACACTCCCCACTCTTGTAATTGTGTTCAATAATTGGCAAGAGTAATTTATTAACATTTTTCAAAGGAACTCTAGACCGTGAACCAGAGGCCCTTGACACAATCTTATTTGTTCCCTGTGCCATCTGTCTGGCAAACTCGCAAGATTCGTTTCTCTCGCCATGTACATGTTTACACCCGAGATAGACTGTCGTTTCTCTGTATCGTATAACATATGTGGGGTATATGCATTGGTGATAGAAATGTCCTGGGTTCGGTTCCAAGTGGGGGGGAAAAAAACTGGAAACATAGAGGCTGCTTGGTGGACAGGATCAAAAAGAGCCGAGGTGGTGCAGTGGTTAAATGCAGCACTGCAGGCTACTTCAGCTGACTGCAGTTCTGCAGTTCGGCTGTTCAAATCTCACCGGCTCAGGGTTGACTCGGCCTTCCATCCTTCCGAGGTGGGTAAAATGAGGACCTGGATTGTTGTTGGGGGCAATATGCTGACTCTGAGAAGGCTGAAAGCCCTATGAAGCGGTATATAAGTCTTAACTGCTATTGCTATTCCTATCACATGGTTTGAGCTCCTGGACAGAAAAGGGGGAATCACATGCTTCAAGATGTTGGGTGAAGAAGAGAAGAGAGAAAAGGGGCTTGCTGAGAGTTCCTGAGTATTTTATACTCTCTGTTTGGCCCCACCTCTCTGTTTCTTGTTCCTGTGTAATAAATGTATTCTGATTGGTTGTCAGACTCCCCGGGGGAGGAGGGGGTGTTGTCTTAGCTAACTTTGTAGGTTGTGTATCTTTTGAGTCCCAAGCTTGGCTGAGTTCCCAGATGCCATGTGGTGAGATTCTGTGGAGGGCTAACCCTACCTTTGTTATGTAGAGTAGAGTACAATATTCAATATTCCCCAGGATGTTTTATTTTTCTAGAAGAGGGGGAGGGTGCTAACTTCATAATCAGCATAATTTTTGCGTTTATTTATTTTGTCATGTTTATGCAGTGTATATTAGAGGTGGAGACCCTTTGCAACAAAATGTCATTTTGATGTGTGCTGATTAGTATATGTTCAAAGTGACAATAAAGTTATTCTAAGACATTCTCGGACACGCCCACACCAGAGTCTCTGTGCCACAGTGCCTAGGGGGAAGTTTCTTTATTTGCACATACAATGACTAATTCCCAGTAAGAGGTCATACTGGTCAACTAAAGTCCATCAAAACCTGCAGGACCACTGGTTTTGGAGGCAACTGGACATTCTTGGTGTTTTTGGAAGACTTTTCTTTCACTTCTCATCCAAGAGGCTCCTTCAGCTCTGAAACTTCTTGGATGAGAAGCAAAAGGTCTTCAAAGAAAAACAAGAAAATCCCAGTTGCCTCCTGAAAAAGCACTTTTGGGATAACCGTGACCTCGATGATTGAGATTCTCCAAAGACACTAGTTTTGGCCTCCTTCACATTTGAGGTTTCACAGAATATTTCGGTTCCACCACAAAACCGCGGTAGACAAAAGCGCGCTCGACGAAAGCGCGTACGTGACGTCATCACAGCGCGACGAAAACATCGCGCTGTGAGCGGTAAATTTAAAATTAAAGCGAAAACCTTACCCTAACCCCACCAAACCTAACCCTAAACCTAACCCTTAACCTAACGCTAAACCTAACCCTAACGCTTAACGTAACCCTAAACCTAACCCTAACCCTAACCCTTAACCTAACCCTAACCCTAACCCTAACCCTAACCCTTACCTTTATGTGAATCGGCTTGCTTTAATTTTATTTTAATTTCAATTTAATTTATTTTTAATTTTTTTCGTCGCGCTGCTGATGACGTCAGGTACACGCTTTCGTCGAGCGCGCTTTTGTCGACCGCGGTTTTGACGGGTCACGAATATTTCAGTCTTCAGACTACAGATAGTAAGTTTTCGCTTACTATCAACCCCAATCTTTACACTTCCTGTATCATAATTCCAGCCTACACTTTAAAAAATTTGAATATCCTGAAAACATGACACTGAGACAACATTATACTATGCCTGCTTATTCAGCTTAAGGTCTATACACGCACTTTAATTTAAGCATTATTCTGCCCACCCAGAATTCATGTTTACTTAATTGCCAAAAATACCCATGAAGCCTTGGATACATTAATACATCGCAGTAAGCATAAATCCAATTTAAAATGTCACTTTTCAAGGTGAATTAGGATTGGTGAATATACTCACCCCACGTTACAGTTTTGGCAGTTCTAGCTGTACAGATTTGGTGTAGCTGTGATCACGTGTTTTGTATGCTGCTAACTCAGGAAAGTGATTTCTTAATCTGATCCTTCCTGTTATTGATGGATTGCAGCAGAAGAAGAAACAAGTAAAAAGCAACAAAACAATACTGGAAGAAGGAAGACCTGCCTACAACTCAAGAATGGACATTCAAAGTCACAAACTTAGCCGAGATGGCTAAAATATCGGCATATCTTAAAGATCACTCAAATGAGAGATATAAACGAGACTGGAAAAAAATGGATTGACTATATACAAAATAAATACGGGACCAAGAAATTCCAGTTAGCCTATGCTTAAGATCAGGAATGATTTAAATTGTTTAAAGTTAGCTCATCAAGAAGAAGCTAAGATCAATGTAGAGATGTCATTAATTTCTTTATTTCTTTTTTCTCAATAGATTGTAGACTGTGTTTGTTAAAAATCCATACCGTGTATGGGCTCTGGGAAGTCGGGGAGGGGAGGAGGAGGGGGTTGGGGGGAGGGGGGAGGGAGGGTTATACATTAGGCTAGACAAGAATTTGGCGTGACCCGTCAAAACCACGGTCCACTAAAGCGCGGCCGATCAAAGCGCGTACGTGACGTCATCAGCAGCGCGACAAATAAAATTAAAAATAAATTAAAACAAGCCGATTCACATAAAGGTAAGGGTTAGGGTTAGGGTTAGGTTAAGGGTTAGGGTTAGGTTTAGGGTTACGTTAAGCGTTAGGGTTAGGTTTAGGGTTAGGTTAAGGGTTAGCGTTAGGTTTAGCGTTAGGTTAAGGGTTAGGTTTAGGGTTAGGTTTAGGGTTAGGTTAAGGGTTAGGCTTAGGGTTAGGTTTAGCGTTAGGTTAAGGGTTAGGTTTAGGGTTAGGTTTAGCGTTAGGTTAAGGGTTAGGGTTAGGGCTAGGGTTAGGTTTAGGGTTAGGTTTGGGGGGGGTTAGGTTTAGATTTACACGTTAATTTTAAGTTTACCACTCACAGCGTGCCGTTTTCATCGCGCTGTGATGACGTCACGTACGCGCTTTCGTCGAGCGCGCTTTAGTCTACCGTGGATTTGTGGTGGAACCGAATTTGGTGGTAAACTAGAACTATTTTGACACACAAAAAATTGTACTTCGATGTCTTACTGATTGAGGAATGATGAAATGTTTGTTTTAAAAGAAATAAAACTTTTGAACCACAAAAAAGCAACAAAACCTATTGCTGGTCTGTTGTTGCGGGAAGAGAATGGGCAGGAATTGAGTGAACCCATTAAAAAAAATAAATCAGGATCTTAAGTAACATCCT
Organism: Thamnophis sirtalis; assembly: GCF_051295495.1. NCBI lineage: Eukaryota > Metazoa > Chordata > Lepidosauria > Squamata > Natricidae > Thamnophis > Thamnophis sirtalis. The sequence continues at coordinate 1,041,563 of NW_028261396.1, forward strand.
CCTAAGGTTCTGGAAATATTCATTCTCAGATATTTGAGTTTTAAGACCTTTAGCAATTCAGCCCTTATAGCATGCATCGTAACATTTTGTACAGGCAGTCCTCGGCTTACAGACATTCATTTAGTAACCATTTGAGGCTACAGCAGCACTGAAAAAAAGTGACCTATGATAGGTTTTCACCTTTGCAGCATCCCCATGGTCACGTGATAAAAATTCAGGCACTTGGCAACTGGCATTATAGCAATAGCAATAGCAGTTAGACTTATATACCGCTTCATAGGGCTTTCAGCCCTCTCTAAGCGGTTTACAGAGTCAGCATATGGCCCCCAACAACAATCCGGGTCCTCATTTTACCCACCTCGGAAGGATTGAAGGCTGAGTCAACCCTGAGCCGGTGAGATTTGAACAGCCGAACTGCTGAAGTAGCCTGCAGTGCTGCATTTAACCACTGCGCCACCTCGGCTCTGTTCCACTGTCCTGGGGTCCTGTGATCACCATTTATAACCTTCCCACCTAGCTTCCCACAAGCAAAGTCAATGAGAGAAGCCAAATTCACTTAATGACTGCATGGTTCACTTAAGAACTGCAATATTTGCTTAACAATTGTAACGGGGGGGGGAGATAGTATAATGGGGCAAAACTCTCTTTTAACAATGGAAATTTTGGGGCTTGGTTATGGTCGTAGGTCAAGGATTACCTGTATAACAATTTTCACATATAGGGTTTTAAAAACCAACCTTTCCAATGCATTGAAATACATAGTCAGCCTTAGCTAAACAGGATGCAAATGCACTTCGCCCTTTCGTCATTGGCCTACCCATTTTCACTTGCAAATCATTTGAATCCTGAAAACAAATTCGGTCTCCCACATATTTCCGAAAGCTATCTTGATTTGTTTATTATGAAAAAAAAATCAAAGAGGACATATAAACATGTTTAAATACAGTAGCTCTCTCGCCTGATTCCTTAGGTGGGAATCTTAAGAAATAGTAGGTATTCCTTAGTCCATATTTTGTTGAAGTATTAAGTTCTTCCTGGAATTCCTACTGCAGACTGGTTCATTGGTTGGGCTTGCCTTTGGTGCAATGCGCTCTACATGGGGCAGCCCTTGAAGAGTATTCGGAGACTCCAACTTGTCCAGAATGTAGCCGCGCGAGCGATTGTGGGTGCACCTCGGTACACCCACGTTACACCTATCCTCCGCGAGCTGCACTGGTTACCGATCAGTCTCCGGATACGCTTCAAAGTGCTAGTCGTCACTTATAAAGCCCTTCATGGTATTGGATCTGGGTACTTGAGAGACCGCCTGCTGCCAATTACCTCCCAAAGACCCATTAGATCACACAGATTAGGCCTCCTCCGGGTTCCGTCCACCAGCCAATGCCACCTGGCTACCACCCGGGGGAGGGCCTTCTCTGTGGCAGCTCAGGCCCTTTGGAACGAACTCCCCGCAGAGATTCGGACCCTCACCTCTCTCCAGGCCTTCCGGAAAGCCGTTAAAACCTGGCTGTGCCGGCAGGCCTGGGGTCGATGAGTTCCCCTCCCCTCTCGACTTGTGTGGCTGTGTGATTCTTGGTTATTTTAATCACTTGTATTGTGTTTGTATCCCCTTTTCCCCTTTCGAGTTGTTCGCCGTCCTGAGTCCCTCCCGGAAAAGGGCGGCATACAAATAAAATAAATCTAAATCTAAATCTAATCTAATCGTCTGTGTGTGTGTGTTAGTATGTTTGTGTAGCCAGCCAAACAAACAGGTTTAAAGATAGTTTCTATCCTTGGGCTGTGAGACTTTTAAATACAATTTCCTTCTACCAGTCCTGACTTCCTATGTTTTGAAAAGAGGCTGTCATTCCTAGATGGACTCTGATAATATCAAAAGTATTGAATTACAAGAGGATTATAAAAGAAGAAAGGGAAAAAAACCGTTTGATTGGATGGACTCGATTTTAACTCCTGTTCCAGTTAAAGGATAGAGGAATTATCAGGTAAGAATAGCTAAAGGATTGAGACTCAGAGATTGCATTTCTGTAGTTAGTTAGCTCCTTACAATACAATACAATACAATACAATACAATACAATACAATACAATACAATACAATACAATACAATAGCAGAGTTGGAAGGGACCTTGGAGGTCTTCTAGTCCAACCCCCTGCCTAGGCAGGAAACCCTATACCGTTTCAGACAGATGGCTATCCAACATCTTCTTAAAGACTTGCAGTGTTGGGGCATTCACAATTTCTGTTCCACTGATTAATTGTTCTAACTGTCAGGAAATTTCTCCTCAGTTCTAAGTTGCTTCTCTCCTTGATTAGTTTCCACCCATTGCTTCTTGTTCTACCCTCAGGTGCTTTGGAAAATAGTTTGACTACCTCTTCTTTGTGGCAACCCCTGAGATATTGGAACACTCCTATCATGTCTCCCCTAATCCTTCTTTCTATTAAACTAGACAACCCCAGTTCCTGCAACCGTTCTTCGTATGTTTTAGTCTCCAGTCCCCTAATCATATTTGTTGCTCTTCTCTGCACTCTTTCTAGAGTCTCCACATCTTTTCTACATCGTGGTGACCAAAACTGGATGCAGTATTCCAAGTGTGGCCTTACCAAGGCCTTATAAAGTGGTATTAACACTTCACGGGATCTTGATTCTATCCCTCTGTTGATGCAGTCTAGAACTGTGTTGGCTTTTTTGGCAGCTGCTGTACACTGCTGGCTCATATTTAAATGGTTCCCCACTAGGACTCCAAGATCCCTCTCACAGTTACTACTATTGAGCAAGGTACCACCTATAGTGTCCCTGTGCATTTCGTTTTTCTTGCCTAAATGTAGAACCTTACTCTTTTCACCCTTGAATTTCATTTTGTTAGATAGTGCCCAATGTTCAAGTTTGTCAAGATCCTTCTGTATCTTGAGCCTGTCTTCTGGAGTATTGGCTATTCCTGCCCGCTTGGTGTCATCTGCAAATTTGATGAGTTCCCCATTTATCCTCTCATCCAAATCAAAGGAAACCTTGCTTTCTCAAAAGGTGGCAAATTCCCAGGGGTAATGTTACAGGGTTCAGTTTCCTTCGAATGAGTCAGCACCGATGATTTACAGTAACCTTTTCGTGTGAGTTTTATTTATAGATGCAGAGGTCAGTGAAAAGAAGCTAACAACAGGCCGCAGAGTTGCTTTTCTCACAACAAACTTTTGAAAACCACCTGCGTCAGTCGTGTACAACCTAAGCCACAGCCTGGTTTGGGTTTTCACCCACACCTGGACAAATTAAAATAGCAATAGCAATAGCAGTTAGACTTATATACCGCTTCATAGGGCTTTCGGCCCTCTCTAAGCGGTTTACAGAGTCAGCCTATTGCCCCCAACAACAATCCGGGTCCTCATTTCACCCACCTCAGAAGGATGGAAGGCTGAGTTAACCTTGAGCCGGTGAGATTTGAACCGCCAAACTGCAGAACTGCAGTCAGCTGAAGTAGCCTGCAGTGCTGCATTTAACTACTGCGCCACCTCGGCTCTTGGCAAATAACCAAATTGGTCCAAAGTACTCCACTCCTTCACCCTGAGCAGTGGTAAAAGACTAGAAACCAGGAGACTGCAGCTTCCTTTAAAAAATTTTTTTTATTTAACAGTTTTTTTTAAAAAAATGACATTTTCCTTCTATACAACATTTCCACATTGGTATACATCTATTATATATTTCTTTCCGCCCCCCCCCCCTTACTTCAATCTATACATATTTGTTGTGGCCCAGCAGGAGCCGTTGGAGCTGCCACCAGACTCTGACAGTGAGGAGATCGTTCCAGAGGGCCGGAGCAGCCACAGAGAAGGCCCTTCCCCGGGTGGTTGCCAGCCGACACTGGCCGGCAGATGGAATTCGGAGGAGGCCTAGTCTGTGGGATCTAATAGGTCTTTGGGATCTAATAGGTCTTTGGGAGGTGATTGGCAGGAGGCGGTCTCTCAAGTACCCAGGTCCCATACCATGTAGGGCTTTAAAAGTAACGACTAGCACCTTGAAGCGTGTCCGGAGACCAATGGGCAGCCAGTGCAGCTCGCGGAGGATAGGTGTGACGTGGGTGTACCGAGGTGCACCCACAATCGCTCGCGCGGCTGCATTCTGGACAAGCTGAAGTCTCCGAACACTCTTCAAGGGCAGCAGCTTCTAATAAGCCTTTCACCTAGCATCAAAGTTATCACTTATAAAGGAAGCATCATGATCAGAAGCAGCGGTGCAATATCCTTGATCTAACCTTGTCAGACCTCACTTCTGCTTTATTCATTATACAGTAATTAATCTCTAAGGAAAAGCATGTAGGAACCCAATCAAAATCTTGCTGCACTATCCAACCCCCTCCCCCCCCAAAAAACGGACCAACTCACTAAATTGATGATATATGCATCTACAACATTTCCCTTGGTTTCTATACTTGTTATATATTATTGCTTTAAAACCTGATAACACTGTTTTGATTAGATCACATCTCCTGTATTCAATTTTTTTTTTGAAGTTCTGATACCAATTCATCCTAATTACAGGATTCCCAGAGGTGGAACACCAATTAAGTGGCACGGTAGATTATTACTTTCTGTCATTTGCATGTGATACTTGTTTTGCAAACAGCTAAATAATCTTTATGCTAAATAATAACATTAAGGCACGATGGAGTAAGTTTTACTCAGAACTATCTAATAAGAAAGAGGAAGGAAAGAAGGAAGGAAGGAAGCAATGTCTCAGAAACATTATTGAAAATTTATTTTCCTTTAATGTCCTCCATTTTAACCAACTATTATGTGGCTGTGTTAACTCCTGAATATTATCTCCTAGCGATGCGGTTTATTCATAGGAATACCATTTAATTTACTTGGATAGCCCAGTTTTACTTACTTAAAGATACATTTACTTTTATGTTTAACACCAATTCAAGAACAGTTGAAGTGTTTTTTGGAAAAGAGAGAGGTTGTCAGTATCTATACTATAGTAGTTTGGAAGCAGAGCTTACTTAGTTTAGTAAAATTCACTTCCAAGGAAGTATGGATTGAATATTGGTCCTTATTCAAATCATTCATAACAACTTGGTTGTCACTTATCTTTTGTTGTTTACCGATATGTACTTGGGATCAAGTGAAAATAAAATGCACAAAGATTTTGACACTCCCTATACTGTGTTTTATCCAACCATACTTACCGCAAGAAAATCAATATATGTGCTCAAAAACCACCCATCAATTATCTTTTGTGTTCTTGTTGCAATGGCAATTGCACAATCATATTTTCAAAGAATCTAAGCCACAAAGATTAGAAACACAGTTTCAAGCCTACTACTTCTGAGAATTCAGAGGATTTATGCCACCTTTGTAATATAATCATAGGTACATCATTAATTCAGTTCAATTTATTGAGGTCAAAGACAAGTACAGATACTAAATAAAATTTAAGTCAGAGTTAAAATATATCTGTAAAACCATCTAAATAGCTTTAATATGTGAAACCCACGATGAAGCCTAGGCTAAATCAAATGCTAATGTGAACACTAAAATTATATTAAGTATGATATATTTAAAATTGCAACAAAGAAAAGCTATCTATTAATATAACCGAAGTGGTAATATCTAACATTTAAATGAATTAAAGGTACAGGGTATGTAAATGTACACATTTCCCTGAAAATATCTCATAGAATTCAGTGGGAATTCAAAGTCCTAAATAAGAGAGAATGTTCAGAATTCATTAAGAGATCGATAGGATACATCCAGACAATTGTTTTAAAATGCCTTTTGCCACTTCGTAAGACTTCGTAGATGCACTCTACATGGGGCTGCCCCTGAAGAGTGTTCGAAGACTACAGCTGGTCCAGAACTCAGCCGCGCGAGTGATATGGGCTGTATCTAGATACACCCATGTTACACCTATCCTCCACGAGCTGCACTGGCTCCCCATTGGTCTCCGGACGCGCTTCAAGGTGGTAGTCGTTACTTTTAAAGCCCTACATGGTTTAGGACCTGGCTACCTGAGAGACTGCCTCCTGCCACTTACCTCACAAAGACCAACAAGATCGCACAGGTTGGGCCTCCTCCGGGTGCCGTCAACCGGACAATGCCGGCTGGCTGCTCCCCAGGGGAGGGCCTTCTCTGTTGCTGCACCGGCCTTGTGGAACGAGCTACCCACAGAGATCCGGACCCTTACTACTCTCCCGGCCTTCCGTAAAGCGACCAAGACCTGGCTGTTCCGGCAGGCCTGGGGCTGTTGATTAAAATCCAGCCCCACGTGATTGAATGGATGATATCTTATTTTAAATAATTGTATTTTTAATGTTTTTATGTCTTTGCTTTTGTTGTGAGCCGCCCAGAGTCCCTGGGGAGTGGGCGGCATACAAATCTTATTAAAGTTGCAAAGTTGCAAAGTTGCAAAGTTACTTATTTGCCTTAAGATTTTAAAAGCCCATCCTAAAGTAGTAAGCATAAGGTGACCAGATTTTAACATAGCAATAGCAATAGCAGTTAGACTTATATACCGCTCCATAGGGCTTTCAGCCCTCTCTAAGCGGTTTACAGAGTCAGCATATCGCCCCCAACAACAATCCGGGTCCTCATTTTACCCACCTCGGAAGGATGGAAGGCTGAGTCAACCCTGAGCCGGTGAGATTTGAACCGCTGAACTGCTGAACTAGCAGTCAGCTGAAGTAGCCTGCAGTGCTGCATTTAACCACTGCGCCACCTCGGCTCTTGGTAATTGGTAAAGCGGGACACCATTGGCCCGGGGGGAGGAGGGTGTTCTTGATTAAAAATTTGGTCTATATGGAGCAACAAAAATTTTCATAGAACGCAAAAATAGTATTGTAATTATTTGTTATTATTAAAGTTTAACATTATAACATTAACAAAAATAATATAAAACTCATATCCTGGCGAAATAGCCACATGGCCGCTGAAAACCGTATATTCCCTTCCCGTTCTCTGGCCGTTCCTTAGCTTGTCATGCATTCTTTCCAGAAATCGGGACTTTTTTAAAACACCGCGGGACGTGGGACAAATTGTTAAAAATTGGTACTATCCCGCCAAAAGCGGGTTGTCTCGTCACCTTGGGTAAGCAGGCATTTCCAGTATACTGTACCAGAGGTGGGTTGCTCCCGGTTCGGCTCGGACTGGGCAAAATGGTAGTAGCAGCGGTGGGAGGCTCCGCTCACCCGCCCGGACACTTCTGTGCATGCGCAGTAGTGTTGCACACGGGAATGCACCCGAAACGGTAATAAAAAAAACTGGCAACTCACCACTGAACTGTACCCATAATAACAAATTGGCAAGCAACAGATATCTTTGCTACCTCTCACTTCCAAAGAATTAAAGACTATCTACAAGGTTCTTTCTTTCTTCTACCATGTTATCATCACAGCAATCCTCAGGCATAGATTATATTGGCAAAAGATCAGTAGACAAGGTCAATCTATGACAGTGTTTCTCAACCTTGGCAACTTGAAGATGTCCGGATTTGAACTCCCAGAATTCCCCAGCCAGCGTTTGCTGGCTGGGGAATTCTGGGAGTTGAAGTCCCGGACATCTTCAAGTTGCCAAGGTTGAGAAACACTGATCTATGAGCTTCATTCTGAGTGGGAGTTTTACATAAGCCTCTCTGCTCCAAATCCAACCTTTTAAACAGCCTTGCAAGTTTAAGGTCAATAGAAACTTCACACAATACCACCCCAACTTCCTACTACCCATTGACATTTTCAAGAGTAAACCTTTTTAGTGGGCACAAAATTCTGAAGAACCAATAATGTTGGACACCTGGGAAAAGATATGGGTTAAGAAATGTAAAACTTACACAAGCCCAAAACCTGAGAGAGAACTTTTATAAGATGTTTTATAGATGGCACTTAGATCCTAAAAAAATTGGCTTGCATGTATCCGAATTTACAACCTAAATGCTGGAGATGTGATTGTGTTGATGCTACATATTACCCTATATGGTGGACTTGCAAAAAGGTTAAAGCATTTTGGATAAAAATATGGTGGATTATGCAAAATATTTTTAAAAAGAGGATAAAGTTTATCCCTCAGTTATTCTTGTTAGGTATAACTACTGACTGTTATAGAGACTAACTTGATTTTGAACCTAACAACGGAAGAGAGACTGTTGGTGGCGCAATACTGGAAGAAGGAAGATTTGCCTACTATTCAAGAATGGACATTAAAAGTAACAAACTTAGCAGAGATGGCTAAAATATCAGCAGATCTTAAGGACCATTCAGATGAGAGATATAAACTGGAGTGGAGAAGATGGACTGACTATATTCAAAATAAATACGGGACTAAGAAATTCCAGATAGCTTATGATTAAAAAAGTAAGGAATGATATAATTTGTTTATAGTTAGCTTAACAAAAGAGGAGTTAAAGCACAAACGAAAGATGAAGCCAAGTTTCTTTTAATTTCTTTTAGAATATGATTGTTAAAGATTTATACCCTGTATTTGCTCTGGGAAGTTTGGGGGGGGGAGGTTGTGGGGGGGAGATGGGCTCTGGTGGGGAGGGTGAGGGAGGGGGGTATATATTTGTAAAAGCTTTTTAAAATTTTCAATTTAAAAAATAAAAGAGTAAACCTGTTTAGCAAAAGAGTACACAAGACCTACCCAGAAATCTGCGGAAATAATATCTGTATGCATATTGTCTCCTGGGATGACCTCTTCATTCTGCTTCCATTACCTCCACATTCTCTAATCTAAGTATGGCCTCTTGGCTAAGTATGGCTAAGTATGCATTCCAAGAGGTTGTTGTGCAGGTGTCACTTTGCCCCGCCCCTTGCTCATCTGGGCGAAGAGTTTAGTTTAGTTTAGTTTCCTTTATTTGTATGCCGCCCTTTTCCCTGGGGGCACTCAGGGCGGCTCACAATTCAAAAAAAAAAGGGGGGGGAGACACACAATAGACAATACAACATGTTAAAAAGAGAGCACAACAGTCACACAATTCGGGTGGGGCTGGAATCTTAACTCCAGGCCAGCCGGGACAGCCAGATCTTTAAAGCGGCGCGGAAGGACTGGAGGGTGGTGAGGGTCCGGATCTCCACGGGGAGTTCGTTCCAGAGGGTCGGAGCAGCCACCGAGAAGGCTCTCCTCCGGGTAGTTGCCAGTCTGCACTGGCTGGAAGATGGAATTCGGAGGAGGCCTAATCGATGCGATCGTATCGGTCTAGTGGAGGTAATTGGCAGTAGGCGGTCTCTCAAGTACCCAGGCCCACTAACATGAAGAGGGAATGAATAGCAATAGCAATAGCAGTTAAACTTATATACCACTTCATAGGGCTTTCAGCCCTCTCTAAGCGGTTTACAGAGTCAGCATATTGCCCCCAACAACAATCCGGGTCCTCATTTTACCCACCTCAGAAGGATGGAAGGCTGAGTCAACCCTGAGCCAGTGAGATTTGAACAGCCGAACTGCAGAACTGCAATCAGCTGAAGTAGCCTGCAGTGCTGCATTTAACCACTGCGCCACCTCGCCACCTTGCCCAGGATAATGCTGCATGAGCATCCTCACACAATATCACTAACTAGATTGCTAGCCCTCTGGATGTTTGATTATCCCGGTTTGTCGCGAACTCTTAACAGATTTTAAACGACCAGCCTTTACTTCAGAAAAAATAATAATAAAGCTCTCAGAAGACTGACTTCTGGCCTCACGGTTTGGTTGCCGATTAAAATGGCTACTTTGCATATTTTGAATTTGAGACACGGAAGAACTGCCACCACTTAAATGACACAGCACTAAATTAGGATTAATTTCCTATTTGAGTTCAAGAACTCAAAGCCACCCGCCGCTTCTTGCTATTGCAAGTTTCGTGCTAGTTGATGTAGTTGTTAGTTGCGAAGTCGTGTCCGACCCATCGTGATCCCATGGACAATGTTCCTCCAGGCCTTCCTGTCTTCTGCCATCCCCAGGAGTCCATTTTTATCTTAATGTTTAACATCCGCCTGAATTGTCCAATCTCCATTTTTATTTTCACAATCTTTCCTCCCCCAAGCCCCTTATAGTACTTTCGGTGTATCCGAAATTTAGTATTTTGGTCTGTTTGATTCTTGAGTCTTCACTTGTGCCCTTCTTATAATATATTATCTGTGGAAATTAAACATAGAGACAATATTCCTGTTTGTTTCATTTCCCTTCTTATTCCAAACCGCTCTGTTTTTGCAAATTCAACCCTTATGTCTTATTCATTATAAAGTTTCCTCAGAAAAATAAACACAATATGATATTAGAGTTCTCTCTTTCCAAATCCAATTCCGCATAAGTGAATCCGGATTGCAGTAAGTCTCCTATTTTGACAGCCTGTTCTAATATCTTACTATTTTAAGGAAGAGCGTTCAATTTCAGTTACTATTCAGTTACTATTGCTATTAAAGGAATGGGTATTTTGTCTGATTCTCCACTTCCCCAAGCCCCTATTTAGAAAGAAGACTGCTAAATCCTGTGAGATTTCAGTAATGTTGGTGTGCGTGAGGGCATCTTTTAGAAGTCCAGCAAAGATTTGGCATCCATATATTGGGTGAAATATTGGTTGAATTACTTTTTTTCAATAAGATGAAGAATGATGGTCAAAAGTTACCCATGAGATCCAATATGGTACCACTGTTAAGATACCAGGCCCCACGTTTAACTCTACTTTTAAACATCGAAATTTACTGGGTGACTTTTGTATAGTTACGGTATTTTGTCTTAGCTCAACCTACCTCAAGGGTTGCTGTTGTGGAGATAAAACAAGTCAGTTTCATTCCAACCCTTTTGAGTTTTTAGGAACAAGCCAGAGTATAAATTTAGCAATTTAGCAATTTAATGGGTTTATATGCCGCCCAATCCCGGGGGAGACTCAGGGCGGCTTACAAATACGAATAAAATAAAAATAACATATAGGGGAAGAACGTAAAACAATACAAACATTTTAAAAACACAACATACATCCGGGTTAATTGGGGGTTGACCTGATTTGAGTCAGCAACCCCAGGCCTGCTGGAACAGCCAGGTTTTGGTGGCTTTTTGGAAGGCTGCAAGGGTGGGGAAGGTCCGGATCTCTGTTGGTAACTCGTTCCACAGAGCTGGAGCAGCAACAGAAAAGGCTCTCCCCCGAGTGGTCGCCAGCCGGCATTGTCCGGCAGACGGCACCCGGAGGAGGCCTAACTTGTGAGTTCTTATCGGACATTGGAAGGTATGTAGCAGGAGACGGTCTCTTAGATATCCAGGTCCAGTGCCATGTAGGGCTTTAAAGGTAATCACCAGCACTTTGTAGCGCGTCCAGAGACTAAAAGGGCGCCAGTGCAGCTCGCGGAGGATAGGTGTAACACGGGTGTACCGAGGTACCCCTGATATCGCTCGCGCGGCTGCATTCTGGACCAACTGCAGTCTCCGAACATTCAAAGAAATAAATCTAATTTTGCTTGCTGAGAATTCTTTTACTATCTTGTAATATAAATCTTTGCATATAACTTAAAGCCTGATACAGAAGATTCTTCCAAATATTATTGTTGACTTCTAATCTTTTAAGACAGTAACAAATTTGCTGAGATATACTTTCTGAGTAGACATCAGTATTTCTCCACCTCAACAATGTTACAACGTGTGGACTTCAACATCAGCTATGGACTGATCGACATAAATCTTTATGGCTGTACTTCAGGATGAAGTGTGTAATGTAAGAACAGGTGTTGCTACTACCTCTTTGAGAGCCTCCATTTCTGAGCAGTGACGAAACAATTGTGGTTGTGCTAATGAACTAATCAACCTATGCCGGAACCAAATCAGGTGACTAAGATGAATCATTTAGATAGCTTTGACCCTGTTGAAAGAGAAGGAGACGATGAGACTCATGGTTTTCTCAACGTGATTTTCAGATTTTAATCTCCCTTGTTTATGAATGTGACGTGTTGACATTGCAGGACAAGTTGTGAGAAGTTTTGAGGGAATCAGGACACTCCAGGCACGATGAGTATGGTAAAATCCTTCCAACATGACTTTTGGAATATCTACGTTTGAACATCAGATATTAAACTGATAAGAACAGATACCACACATTGATCTTAGCCAAAACGAGAAGAGGCAATGCAGTGGCTCAAAAGTTAAGATGCCGGGCTTGTTGGATGCAAAGCTGGCAGCCCAGGTTCAAGATCCGAGTGGCACGTATCAGGATGAGCTCCTGACCTTACCCCAGCTCCTGCCAAACTAGCAGTTTGAAAGCATGTAAATGCAAGTAGATAAATAGGTACCATTTCAGTGGGAAGGTTAACAGTGTTCCATGTTATCATGCTGGACACATGACCATGGAAATGTCTTCGGACAGTCCTGCAGAAACGGAGATGAGCCTCACCCCTTATAGTTGGCAACAATTAGCGGAGTAAAATCTGCAGCGACTTTTTTTTTCTTTTCTTTTTACGTTAGAAGGAAACACAAATGTAAAAAGAACATACTTACATTGACATTACGAGTCCAGACCTCTCTGATCCAGCCAGGATCTTTCATCAGTGGAATCTAAAATTCAAGATCAATGTTTAATTAACACCAGGTAGAAAGTCAGTTCCCCCACTCCCAAAGAATGAAATATTTGGAGGGATATTAAAAAGATCAGAATATTATATTTCCCTCGATGACAAATGGAGAAACGTGTTTTTAAAGGCAGAAAGCAGCCCCCCACTTTCCTTAATAGCCCATAGCAAATGCCAGCACTTAAAAGATAAAGAGCTTATTGAAAGGGAAGATTGGTGTCTAGATAGCTCTATTCATAGGCAAAGCAAATACTGCAGGCAGAAATCCATTCAAGACAGGATATTTTGAAATTCCCTGCAGCAACGTCTGAACAAAGGCAGAATGGTAGGATTAGAAGCAAGCCCCCTCACTCAAGATCCAAAACAGGACGAAAGCCCTTAAGCCACAATAGGAACTGCCCAATACCCTTTCAGATCACAAGCCACTTCATTGCACGATCCCAGAGCAGTTAAACTTCACCTGGGAGCTCAGATAAACAATAAACCAGAGGTAAACCAGGTTAGCTCAGACAAGCACCTAGGATTTGCATTTCCTCTTTTGCATATAGAGCCAGCTATGACCCCTACATGACCCTTACATGACCCCATAGGAATCTGACAACAGCCAATAGAATGCATGTTCTTGCACAGGAACAGGAAGCTCAAATACGAAGTCCAGAGAAGGTACAAAAATACCCCACTCTCAACTCCATTTGGTCAGCTGCCCAGAACCACAAATCCTTGTGTGGTTCTGCTTCATCATTAAACGGGAACGATCTCCCCGTTGAGATCCGGACCCTTACTACCCTTCCGGCCTTCCGCAAAGCAACTAAGACCTGGCTCTTCCGGCAGGCCTGGGGCTGTTGAATTATCCAGGCCCATCCTAAGTTATGACTGTTGCTGAATTTTTTAATTGTTGTTTTTAGTTTTGTACCCCCTTCCCTTCTTTTGTTAGACGCCCTGAGTCCTCCGGGAGTAGGGCGGCATACAAGCTAAATAAATCTAATCTAATCTTTCCAATCAGCCTCCATGTTTCCAGTGCCTTTCCCCCTGGCTTGGAACTGAACTACGTGGATATTTCTTCCCACAACCATAGTGAATATAGTAATTACTTAAAAGGGACAGCACTCTTATCTGTGGAAGTGTGAAGTTTTACATCTCTACCACGGCTACATGTGCAAAATTGTCTCCTTTCCCTACTTGGCCAATAGAAGTGTCCCAGTGGATTATTATTATTATTATTTTTAAAAAGCAGTTTTGCTGACTTAACATGAAGTACCCCTATCTTGGCAATCTTCCATGTCCCTTGCAATCTCCTGTACTTTTGAAAGTGATTTCTGAGAATTGGCAAATCAGTTGGGATATGAGACAGAGAGATGCTGTAGAAAGAAACAAGAAATAGAAGCAATGAAACTTCTGAAGTTTATCTATGTATAATAATCCAATACCATGACATATCTGCATAAGCATGGACCTGGGGTTTTGTTTTCCCGTTGTGATCGTTCTATATTGACTGAGTCAGCACAGCTGACTATTTGTAAGCTTGCAAGGTGGTTTTCTGCAGAGTTAATACTACAGATGTTTTTTTTAAAATATCACATGGGTTGCCTTTCCATTTCACAGTGACTCCACCGCCATCCTGTGCAGCCAATGAGTCCTCAATATATGACTTTGGATTCGTGTATTTTTATATAGCTATACTTCCTACGTTCATGATATGGTATTGGTTTTGGTATTTTATTATTTGTATGCCGCCCTTCTCCGGGAGGACTCAGGGCGTCGAACAATTCAAAGGGGAAAAAAAGGGGGAACATAAAAGACAAAAGACAAATAATAAAAGTAGGCAACAGTCGCACAACCATACATGTCGAGAGGGGAGGGAACTCATCACGCCCAGGCCTGCCTGCACAGCCAGGTTTTAACGGCTTTCCGGAAGGCCTGGAGAGAGGTGAGGGTCCGAATCTCTGCGGGGAGTTCGTTCCAAAGGGCCGGAGCTGCCACAGAGAAGGCCCTCCCCCGGGTGGTAGCCAGGTGGCATTGGCTGGTGGACGGAACCCGGAGGAGGCCTAATCTGTGTGATCTAATGGGTCTTTGGGAGGTAATTGGCAGCAGGCGGTCTCTCAAGTACCCAGGTCCAATACCATGAAGGGCTTTATAAGTTACGACTAGCACTTTGAAGCGTATCCGGAGACTGATCGGTAACCAGTGCAGCTCGCGGAGGATAGGTGTAACGTGGGTGTACCGAGGTGCACCCACAATCGCTCGCGACATCACGAGCATCGTTATCCATACTGTGTCAGCTACACTGTTTGCATGAAGAACAAAATGTTCTCTTACATCTTGTACTAAATAGATATTGAATGCGTCAGACACAAGAACCAAGTTACTTCAAGAAGTTTTTATTGCTGTCCACCTACAAACTGAATCTTGCCAGATTAAAGCACTTATCTACATAACTATTAGATATACCCAATAAACAACTAGGCAGGGGTGGGTTTCAGGCGGTTCGCGGCGGTCCCCGCGAACCGGTTGGTTGGCGAACCCAGAAGTAAGTAACTTCCGGGAACGCCGAAGGATCCGCCCGCCCGCGTTTCTTACCCAGTTTTGACGAGTTCTGCGCTTCCAGGCATGCGCAGAACGCATACAGCGCCTGCGCGATCCTCCAGGAGCAGCTGGAGCATCGCACAGGCGCTAGTACGCATGCGTGCACTGCGCGCATGCACGAGGACAACGCCGGCCCCGTTCCAACCGAACCAGTTGGAACGGGGCGAGAAACCCACCCCTGCAACTAGGGGTATTTTTTTGGGGGGGGTATTTTATTAGGATTTATAGGCCGCCCTTTTCCCTGAGGGGACTCAGGGCGGCTTACAATCATTAGGGAGGGGGTGCAATTCAAAATAAACAATATGTGAGCAAAATAAAATAATAAAAACACAACTTGCATTCAACATTCAACACTCGGGTGGGGCAAATTAGAGGCTTATCCCCAGGCCTGTTGGGATAGCCAGGTCTTGAGGGCTGCGCGGAAGGCCTGGACGGTGGTGAGGGTGCGTATCTCGACGGGGAGATCGTTCCACAGGGTCGGAGCTGCAACAGAAAAGGCTCTCCTCCGTGTAGTCGCCAGTCGACATTGACTGGCAGATGGAATTCAGAGGAGGCCCAGTCTGTGCGATCTTATCGGTTGGAGGGAGGTAATCGGCAGAAGGCGGTCTCTCAAGTACTCAGATCCACTACCATGAAGGGCTTGTTGGCATACACCAGTGATAGTGAACCTAGTCGGCACCGAGTGCCGAACCCGGAAGAGGCACTGCCCAGGGGACACGCGCACATCAGAAAATGAACTTTCGGTTTCCGCTGCACGTAGGCACACCAGCCAGCTAGTCCTCTGGTTACTGGCATCCATGCACATGTGATGATCAGCTGGCCGGCACGCATGCTCACGCCCAAAAATGGAAGACCAGGTCTTCCAGTTTCCAACACTGCCACACACATGAAGGACAGCAGTGGTGGGATTCAAATAATTTAACGACCGGTTCTCTGCCCTAATGATTTCTTCCAACAACCAGTTCACCAAACTGCTCAGAAACTTAACAACCGGTTCTCCCGAAGTAGTGCGAGCTGGCTGAATCCCACCACTGGAGGACAGCTGACCAATGCATGCACATGCGTGCCAGAAACCCGGAGGAGAAACGGGTGACGATGCGCATGCCAGGCGACATGGCTCTGCGTGCAACTTCGGGCACACGTGCCATAGGCTCGCGATCACGGGTCTACACCATCTTCCTACATGCCAGGGATTCTGAGATCTGTTGTGTTTTTGATCCCTGAGAAAGAGCCCGTCCCTCTTGCAACTCTGGACTACCCCCCACCATAACTTTTGTAATAAAGTTCTGTTGATATCCAGAAGCTGAGAGTACGTGTGTATGTTATTCTATACTATAAAATGGAGGAAGGAAAATGAGCCCTTTTAAATTAGAATAGAATAGAATGAATTCTGGTTAAAAATGCCATTATCAATTTTTGCAGAGGCTTCCAGGGCTGAATTGCTTATTTTTCCCGGTTCCACCACAAAACCGCGGTAGACAAAAGCGCGCTCGACGAAAGCGCGTACGTGACGTCATCACAGCGCGACAAAAACATCACACTGTGAGCAGTAAATTTAAAATTAAAGCGAAAACCTTACCCTAACCCCCCCAAACCTAACCCTAAACCTAACCCTTAACCTAATGCTAAACCTAACGCTAACCCTAACGCTAACCCTTAACCTAACGCTAAACCTAACCCTAACGCTTAACGTAACCCTAAACCTAACCCTAACCCTTAACCTAACCCTAACCCTAACCCTAAACCTAACCCTTACCTTTATGTGAATCGGCTTGCTTTAATTTTATTTTAATTTCAATTTAATTTATTTTTAATTTTTTTCGTCGCGCTGCTGATGACGTCAGGTACGGGCTTTCGTCGAGCGCGCTTTAGTGGACCGCGGTTTTGACGGGTCACGATTTTTCCCACCTGTATTACTTTATAAGTAACTCAGGGTACATAACCCTCCTTTCTCCCCTTATTTCCCCCACAACAAGAACCCTGGGAGTGGAGCTGAGCTGAGAGAGAGAGTGACAGGCTCAAAGTCACCCAGCCAAATTTCATGCCTAAAGCAGAACTAGAACTCCCGATTTCCTAATTTCTAGGCCAACACCTTAGCCATTACATATACAGTACATTGTTGTTTTTTTTAATATTGGTGTAAAGGTTTCACAATCTTCGAGGCATTTGCTAATCTATATTTAAAAACAAGAGCCTTGAGTAAGCACAATGTAAGTTTACTTCCCTAATAGCATACACTCAGGAAGTAATTTGAACTGAACATCCTTTAATTAACCATCCTACAGCAATACAGGACAGTATTAGAGACGACTGGGAGCCACGCTGCAGAACTATCATGACTGTACAAGATTAAATACTGAAATAGTATCAACAATTTGCAGGGACGGAATAGGTCACCATAATAGGCCAGGGGCTTCCAGTCCTCCTCTTACTACCCTGAAAATAAGACCTCCCCAGATAATAAGCCCAATCGGGCTTTTGAGCGCATGCGCTAAAATAAGCCCTCCCTGAAAATATTGCAACACAGCCATGAGGTGACCACGCTCGCCGCTTCCTGGACCCCCAAAATAATAAGACCTCCCTGAAAATAAGGCCAAGTACTTATTTTGGGGGTGAAAAGAAAATAAAACCCTGCCTCATTTTCGGGGAAACACGTTACCGTTCGTCTCTTGACCGTTCAAAGTTACAACAGCTCCGAAAACAGCGAGTTATGACCAGTTTTCCCACTTTTGCAGTATTCCCCATGGTCACGTGATCAAAATTCGGTTGCTTGGCAACATGATTAACTTAACAACTGCTGTGATTCACTTAGCCACTGTGGCAAAAAGGTCATTATACGGCAAAGCTCACTTAATAATTGCCTTGCTTAGCAGTGGACACTTTGGGCTCAATTGTGTTTGCAAGGCCGGGACTATCTGTAATTATAGCAATAGCAGTTAGACTTATATACCGCTTCATAGGGCTTTCAGCCCTCTCTAAGCGGTTTACAGAGTCAGCATATCACCCCCACAGTCTGGGTCCTCATTTCACCCACCTCGGAAGGATGGAAGGCTGAGTCAACCTTGAGCCGGTGAGATTTGAACCGCCGAACTGCAGATAACAGTAAGCTGAAGTGGCCTGCAGTACTGCACCCTAACCACTGCGCCACCTTGGTAATTGATTGGCATCAGTAATTGATAAAATAGGTCATCTGCTGGCTAGCTGGGGACTTTTAAATATTCTACAAAGGCAGCCATTGCCTCCTTCAAACGAGGGGAAAGGAAGTGAGAAGGTTCTTGGCTGGGAAATGTGTTTTGTCTAACTAGGCCTAGAAAAATTCAAGCCCAATGCCTAGAAATCCTGGTGGGATTGAAACCAGTAAGATAAATTTGGCCGGGAACGTATAGACAGATCAGTGGTGGGATTCAAATAATTTAACAACCGGCTCTCTGCCGTAATGATTTCTTCCAACAACCAGTTCGCCAAACTGCTCAGAAAGTTAACAACCGGTTCTCTCGGAGTGGTGCGAACCGGCTGAATCCCACAACCGAGACAGATGTGTGAAGTGTTAGATAGCAATAGCAATAGCAGTTAGACTTATATACCGCTTCATAGGGCTTTCAGCCCTCTCTAAGCAGTTTACAGAGTCAGCATATCGCCCCCAACAACAATCCGGGTCCTCATTTTACCCACCTCGGAAGGATGGAAGGCTGAGTCAACCCTGAGCCGGTGAGATTTGAACAGCCGAACTGCAGAACCTGCTGAAGTAGCCTGCAGTCCTGCATTTAACCACTGCGCCACCTCGGCTCTTTTAGGGTGAACAGATGAGGCAGGACTCAGGCTTCAGTGACAAACAATAGCTCTTTATTAAACAACTATTTATAAATCCAGTGCTGACCTGATTGACAGCTAGCCCTTTGATAGGGAGCTGTCAGATGGCTCAGCCAATGAGCTTCAAGTATTCTCCCGCCGGAATGGAGGACCTTGGTGGAGCCTATTGCTCCGGTATCAATATGTAACGCGAAGAATTCCTTCTTTCTTCTGGGTGCTGTTTGTGTTCTCTGGCGTCGCATTAATCTGTACTCTTCCTTCCTCTGTCCTCTTTTATTTTGCTTGCTCAAATTAATGATAATTAGTTTTTAATAGGCAATTCCCAGCCTCATGCATCTTAAAACAGATGACATAGATTTCTAAAACCAACCCTTCGTTGCCTCCTTAAAATAAAGATCCTTTCTTTTCGGCTTAATCCAGCATTGGTCTTTTTCCTAACATCATACATTCCACAACCCTCTGGGTTTGGCTATTCTGATTAAAAGGGGGGAAAAAATGGGCCATTTATTTGAAAAGTTATTCCTGAAGAAAGCAGATTTCCAGTTCTCCCCTGTTCAAGATCAGATCGTTAGGTACTGTAACTCCCTTCCGGAGTGGAATACTTTCACCCAGGAGAATACTGTACTTCTGAACTCAGTTGGGAGAGTTTAAGGATAGTGATTCAGGAATAGTTTTGACACACTTGTGTTTGCGACAGGAAGAGGTAGCACACCTCCACCTCTTCCGTACTACGGTGGATTGTCTGGCAAATGAAACATTTTTCAACCCTATTGATTTCATGCGCAGCAGTGGTGGGATTCAAATAATTTAACAACTGGTTCTCTGCCCTAATGACCAGCTGGGTAGGTGGGGCTCAGTGGTCATGTGACCAGGTGGGTGTGGCTAACTCAATGTCACTCACGTCGATGGGCACTTCACCTTAGCTGTTGCAATGTAATAAGGGTTAACCAGAGAGGCAGTTTCTGTAAGCAGGGCAATAAAGATTAGGCTAGAAACAACACCAGAATGTTTCCTTCCTGCCTTCCTTATAGGATTAGCCCTGTAAAGTGGGAAAAAAACAAAAGGAGATTTCTTCCAACAACCGGTTCACCTGATTGCTTCGAAAGTTAACAACCGGTTCTCCTGATTGCTTGGGAGGTTAACAACCGCTTCTCCTGCTTGGAAAGTTAACAACCGGTTCTCCGGGGTAGGTGCGAACCGGCTGAATCCCACCACTGTTGCGCAGACATTGAACCGCCCCTTAAATCGAGCTAGACTCCAGGTGTCCATTTTATTTTCACAACAACAAATCAAAATTGGTTTGTCGTTGCCTCCTCATGCAATGGGTTTATTTCTCCCTCTCTCTTTACCTCCCAAAGACCAATTAGATCGCACAGACTAGGCCTCCTCCGGATTCCATCTGCCGGCCAATGTCGGCTGGCGACTCCCCGGGGGAAGGGCCTTCTCTGTAGCTGCTCCGGCCCTCTGGAACGATCTCCCCGTTGAGATCCGGACCCTTACTACCCTTCCGGCCTTCCGTAAAGCAACTAAGACCTGGCAGTTCCGGCAGGCCTGGGGCCGTTGAATTATCCAGCCCCACTTTAAGTTATGAATTTTGCCGTAATTTTAAATTGTTGTATTATTTTTTATATTCCCCCCTCCCTTTTTATTGTAAGCCGCCCTGAGTCTTCTGAGAGTGGGCGGCATACAAAACTAATAAATAATAAAATAATAATCATCATCTCTTTTTCTCTCTTCCTAGTTTAGTGTACGTCCCTGCATACACACACACACACACAAACACACACACACACACACACACACACAAATTATGATTTCCCAAATAATCATCCCATCCAACGCTGGTTTTCAGAATCAGCTGAGGTCACGTAAGTACTGCCATTTAGCATAGGCTAAGTATACATTATTTAAATAAATCCAGTGACATGAGAGTCAGTTTGATTAGTGATTAAGACACCAGGCGAGAGTCCATGAGATTCAAAGTTCTAGTAGGCAAAAAAAACAAAAGAAACCAGCCGGGTGACTTTGGAGCAGTCGCTCTCTTTCAGCCCAACCCTTACTGGTTTGTTTTTGTTGTGGAGATAATCCGAGGAGGAAGGAGTATTGATATGTTTGCCACCCTGAGTTGCATATTAAAAAGGCAGGCTAAAAATCTAAAAGAAAAAAGCAACTGACTTAAGTCAAATTGTCATCGTAAAGTTAGCAGAGATGTCTGCCCTGTGATGTTTGCACGGGGCGAACTCGGCCTCTCTCGTGCATGCCCATAGACAACTCTGAATGTGAGACAGCCCATCTAGATTGAAGAATGACAGGCGTAATGTCAGCGGTGGTATCTAGCCGGTTCTGACAGGTTCTGGAGAACCGGTAGCAGAAATTTGGAGTAGTTCGGAAAACCGGCAAATAGGCTGGCCGCGCCCCTGCTGCCTCCCAGCCTCCCAGCTGATCTTCTTTTGTTGCCCTGAACAACAGAACAGATTTGGAAAGCAGGTTAGTGGGGTGGGGAGGGAATGGGGATTTTGCAGTATCCTTCCCCTGCCACGCCCACAAAGCCACACCCACAGAACCGGTAGTAAAAAAAAAAGATTCATCCCACCACTGCATAACATATATTCAAAACAACACTAACACCACAAAGGGTTGACATGCACTTTTTGTTCCAATATTTTCTTACAACTTAGTACCAAATTTATATGCCGACTGGCAACTACGCGGAGGAGAGCCTTCTCGGTGGTAGCTCCGACCCTATGGAATGATCTCCCCGTGGAGATTCGTACCCTCACCACCTTCCAGACCTTCCGCACAGCCCTCAGAATCTGGCTATCCCGTCAGGCCTGGGCTAAGACTGTAACCCGCCCGAATGGTATGAATGTTGTGTTTTTAATTATGTATTGTCTTATATGTTAAAAAGTTTGTCTCCCCCTCCCTCTTGGATTGTGAGCCGCCCTGAGTCCCCCCAGGGAAAAGGGCGGCATATAAATAAACTTCTATCTATCTATCTATCTATCTATCTATCTATCTATCTATCTATCTATCTATCATCTATCTATCTATCTATCTATCTAGTACTTGGTCCATTGATTCTTTGCTTATGTGCCTTCAAGTCAGTATTGATGCTTAGCAAGACAGGTTTTCTTCAGGGTGATCTGCCCACAATCTGGCCTTTCGAAGCTCCCAGAAGCCCATCCATCAATGCAGTAATTGACTCCATCAATCTTATTGGAGGTCTTTCTCTTCTTCTATTTTCTTCCACTTTCCCCAGCATTACGGATCTCTCTCAAGGCAGATAGGTCTTTGTTTAATGTGTACAAAATAAAACATTTAGCCTAGTCATGTGGGATTTCACTAAAGACTCTGGATTGATTCATTCTATAGCCCATTTGCTTGTGTTCTTGGCTATCCATGGTATTCTCAGGAATCTTCTGTAATACCGACTTCAATTTTAATAACAGAGATTATAACAATAATAATAGCTTCCATATTTTTTTTCTATTTAGTTTCTTCACCATTGCTTTCAAGAGTTGGCCCATACCAATTTAAGGCTTAATCCCAAAGCAGATTAAGAAAATGACATGAGTCAACAATTTGTAAATAAGTAATGTATATTGATGTATATTCCTGACATATTTTTGCTCATCTTTTCCAGCATTAGGTGTTAAGAAGCTCATTCAAAGCTGGGTTACAATTTTAAAAAAGTAGCTGTGGAGGGATGAGAAAATTGTTTATTTATTTATTTATTTATTTATTTATTTAGTAGACTTATATACCGCTTCATAGGGCTTTCAGCCCTCTCTAAGCTGTTTATAAATTTTTTTTAGCAAACTGAGTCAGCAACTTGCCCCCACAATCCGGGTCCTCATTTCACCCACCTCGGAAGGATGGAAGGCTGAGTCGACCTTGAGCCGGTGAGATTTGAACTGCTGAACTGCAGATCACAGTCAGCTAAAGTGGCCTGCAGTACTGCACCCTAACCACTGCGCCACCTCGGCTCTTACCATAGAGTCCAAATCAGAAAGTAGGCAGAGATGGGCAGTGACCAGACAGGACATATCTCACCACCTCTCTCACTAATTGAAAAGTTTAAGACAATAATAAACAATGAGGGTGTAAGACATTGGCCAATTCTCTATTTATACTTCCTGAACATGGAGCCTCACATGCATTTCCCCTCCCTTCTTATCTACGGTTAGCCAAAATGGCTATAGAGTGTCTATAGCAGTGGTAGTCAACCTGGTCCCTACCGCCTACTAGTGGGCATTCCAGCTTTCATGGTGGGCGGTAGGGGTTTGCCGTAGCTCTGCTTTATAAATTTTATAAAGTTACTTCCCTACCAGAGGTGGGTTCCTACCAGTTCGCACCTATTCAGTAGAACCGGTTCGTCAAATCTACCGAACCGGTTAGAAGAGGTTCCACCAGTGGACCCCGAAAGCAGGCCACACCTAAAGAAGAGGTTCCAAAAAAATTTGAAACCCACCACTGATCCTTGGATATGATTATTCTACACTATCATGCTCCTATTTATAAAACTCAGTGCCTCTGTGAAAGGTAAGGATGACTACTGCGTTTGTGGTGCAATCAGAACATTGCGTGTGTTGAAGTTGTTTTAACGCAAACCAAAGATGCCTTTTAAAAAACAAGTTTACATCCTATTCTTATGCATGCCAGTGCTGTGTGTGAGGTAATTTAAGGTGGTTCTGACAAGTGTCGTCGGCATCTTCATATCTGGTCACATGGGCGGCAAGCCACTCCCATCCGGTCACATGGGTGGCAAGCCACTCTCACAAAGGAAGCCACACCCACAGAGTAGGTTCGAACAATTTTTGAAACCCACCACTGTTCCCTACTTTATAAATCACCATTACTGTGGAACCGGTGGGCGATTAGAAAATTTTACTACTAACAGAGATATAAAAGTGGGCGGTAGGTATAAAAAGATTGACTACCCCTGGTCTATAATAAACAACAACACCTAAGTTCTTAACCTTCCTTGCGCATAACTTTTGTGACATGCTCACTTACCCAATACAGAGCTATCCTTCCCTGGTAAAATGGCATCACTGTTGCTCATTGCAACCTTTTAGCAAGAGAATGAGCACTTAGACTTATATACCGCTTTACAGTCCTTTGCAGCCCTCTCTAAGCAGTTTACAGAGTCAGCATATTGTCCTCAACAATCTGGGTCCCCATTTTACTGACCTCAGAAGGATGGAAGGTTGAGTCCACCTTGAGCCTGGTGAGACTTGAACTGCAGAACTGCAGGCAGCCGGCAGTCAGCAGAAGTAGCCTGCAGTACTGCGTTCTAACCACTACATCACCACGGTTATTTTCGCTTCTCATCAAAACTTACACTACTTTAGATATTATTATAAGAAAAAAAACAACACTAAAAACACCAAATGCCACCACTACCACAAAGAAGTAGGACAGTAAAACTGGTGGAGGGGAACTATAAGAGCCGAGATGGCGCAGTGGTTAGGGTGCAGTACTGCAGGCCACTTCAGCTGACTGTTATCTGCAGTTCAGCGGTTCTAATCTCACCGGCTCAAGGTTGACTCAGCCTTCCATCCTTCCGAGGTGGGTGAAATGAGGACCCAGACTGTGGGGGCGATATGCTGACTCTGTAAACCGCTTAGAGAGGGCTGAAAGCCCTATGAAGCGGTATATAGGTCTAACTGCTATTGCTATTGCTACTATACTAAAATCCCTTCTACACAGAGCCAGTGTGGTGGCTCACTGGCTTAAATGATGCTGGAGATAGTCTTTGCTCCAGCAGTTCAAGTCCTAGCACTGCATGGAGGGGTGAGCTCCTGTCATTCGCCTGAGCTCTATGGGGTGGAAAAAACCTCCTTTACAGCTTTCAGGAAAGCTTAAAAGAGTAGGAATCTGAAGGACTCCAGGGAAAAACGATGATACAGTAGCTCCATTAAAAACACAATGGAACAGGCTTCTTCTCAAACCACCTAGAATGCAATCACAGTACTAAATACATGTATCTGGGTTATGGAGATTGATTGATTTATTTAGTGTATGGCAAATACATGGACATAGTTGTTCAAATGTTAATGTCCAGTTCACCCAGACATTCAAGGACAGGGTGGTCTATGTTGAAAAAAAAATCAGACATTGGGCCGGTGTATTCTCCTGATGGACATTTGAACACAATGTGATGGACATTTTGTCGAAGAGCACCACAGTCACACTGAGTGGTAGAGACAAGACCCCCACTTAACCAATGAGTCCTGGCAAACACCATGTTGGGTACGGATCTTGTTCAGAGTTGACCAATGCTGGTGAGGAAGGTCAAAACCTGGCATCTTTTGGGTAAGGTCATCTACGTAACTGCCTGTATCTGGGTGCTGAGCCACACATTTGGCGTTCCACTGTGTGTTGATGCCAAAGTTGTTTGTCAGCTGTTCAGCAAGTGCCAGAGAGGGCTGCCTGGATTTAAGCCTGCCAATTGATAGACTGGGGAGAGATTTTGCACTACCTCACCCACCTCCTAAAAGGATCTGTCTGATAACTTCCAAATGTGACTTGGAACATTCAGAAAATAGCCCAATAGGTTAATAGCGATAGCACTTAGTCTTATATACCGCTTCACAGTGCTTTACAGCCCTCTCTAAGCGGTTTACAGAGTCAACCTATTGCCCCCAACAATCTGGGTCCTCACTTTACCCACCTCGGAAAGATGGAAGGCTGAGTCAACCTTCAGCCTGGTGAGATTTGAACTGCCGAACTGCAGCTAGCAGTCAGCTGAAGTAGCCTGCAGTACTGCACTCTAACCACTGCGCCACCTCGGCTCTAAGATGGAAAGAAGAAATGCAAGCAAGAAAATCATTAAAGCAGGGCGTGGAAACACTTGTTACCATGCCACCCAGGTTTCAAAATGCTCCATTGATAATAACTAAGTATTATTAGCTCCTTACAAAACACAAACATATGTTTAATGTATGGCCACAACACAATTAGCATCATGATAATGACTAGCAAAATCTGTTCTCTTTTACTGCTTTAAATACAGGCAATCCTCATTCAGTGACGTTCAAAGTCACGACGGCACTGAACCAGAGGACTGATGACCGCTCTTTATAGTTGCTGCTGTCACAAAATTGCAGGGATCTCCATTTGCAGCCCTCACTTCTGGTTTCCAACAAGCAAAATCCACGGGGAAACTGCCAGGATACCATAAATGGTGATCACATGACCACAGGAGGCTTGTGACCACACAGAATTCATGCAATAGATTTGCCACAACTGCTGTCATAAGTTGGCATGGTGACGTGACGTTTTATGATTGCGTTTACTTTGCAACGGAGTCACCTGTCACACCTGCCATCATTAAGCAAGGCATCTGGGCTAAAGCCTAAAGGATACCCTTTAGCGCCAATTTTTTTACCTGAGGCTTTATCTGAAAGCGTATGCATACTTCCAAACAAGTATGCAAAGGGATTACGCCCTAATCTGCATTGCTGTCTTCAGATTTAGGGCATATCCACACTGTACTTGTCAGCTGCTCCTGTCCTAAGATCATGATAATTAAATCTGAACTGTGTTAAGAAAAACCTGTTCGGATTAAGATGGTTTGGCTACACCAGTGGTGGGTTTCAAAATTTTTTAGAATCTCTTCTGTAGGTGTGGCCTGCTTTGTGGGAGTGGCTTGCCAGCCACATGACCGGATGGGAGTGGGTTGCCAGCCATGTGACTGGGTAGGAGTGGCCAATTTGTAAAATGTGGTGAAATTCACTTAACAACGCTCTTGCTTAGCAACCAAAATGTTGGCTCAGAAACTCTGGCATTTGAAGCACAAAAGTCTTAAAGCTGTCAAGTTACAAGACCCTTGCACCCCTAACCCTTTAGGAAACAAACACCCAGGGGTGTTCAAACTTGAAAGCTTTAAGACTTGTGGACTTCAACTCCCAGAATTCCTCCTCCAATCATGTTGGCTCAGGAACTCTAGCATTGAATTGTGCAAGTCTTAAAGCTGTCAAGTTACAAGAGCCTTGCACCCCTAACCCTTTAGGGAAAAAACCCTCAGGGGTGTTCAAACTTGACAGCTTTAAGACTTGTGGACTTCAACTCCCAGAATTCCTCCTCCAATCATGTTGGCTCAGGAACTCTAGCATTGAATAGTGCAAGTCTTAAAGCTGTCAAGTTACAAGAGCCTTGCACCCCTAACCCTTTAGGGAAAAAACCCTCAGGGGTGTTCAAACTTGACAGCTTTAAGACTTGTGGACTTCAACTCCCAGAATTCCTCCTCTCGGTCTTCATCTTGATGATATGCGGACAGGCAGGGGAAGGGAGCTGGAACCGGTTCTAAACGGCACTGTAGATTTGTGGAACCTCTTCTATAGAAGAGGCTAGAACTGGCAGGAACCCACCCCTGGGCTACCCCTTGAAAAGGAGCTAGCTACCATG
This sequence comes from Thamnophis sirtalis, assembly GCF_051295495.1. Lineage (NCBI taxonomy): Eukaryota > Metazoa > Chordata > Lepidosauria > Squamata > Natricidae > Thamnophis > Thamnophis sirtalis. The sequence continues at coordinate 1,068,877 of NW_028261396.1, forward strand.
CCCACCCATTGGGCAATTCTCTGTTGCTGGACCTTCCCATCATTCCACCCAATGGCTAATCTCTTTCCTGTCTGTGCTGGTGGTATGCATAGATGCCCATCTATAAAGTACAATTGAATCCAAGACTTCTGTTGCTAAATAAGAGGTTTGCCGCATTTTGCAGCCTTTCTTGCTACAGTTGTTAAGTGAATCACTGCAGCTATTAAGTTAGTAACATGGTTGTTAAGTGGAGCTGGCTTCCCCATTGACTTCGCTTGTCAGAAAGTCACAAAAAGATGATCATATAACCCCAGGACATTGCAACCAACATAAACATGACTCAGTCACCAGATGCCTGAATTTTGATCACATGGGGATCCATGGGGATGCCGCAGAAGTCATAGGTGTGAAAAACGGTCATAAGTCACTTTTTTCAGTGCTGTTGTAACTTTGAAAAGCCAATAAATGCACAGTTATAAACTGAGGATTACCTGTATGCATTATGTAACTATTCAGAGTTACATTTAAATACACAGACTTAAAACATCAAAATGCCCGTACCCAGAAGCACAATAACCAGCTTAAAAATAAAATTTCTTTTTTACATTTCCAAAACATTTCTTCACGAAGATCCCTTGATGCCCAGACCAACAAGTTATTTTGGCGAATCGGTAATTAAAATACCTGTTTTGCATTCATAATAATCTCCGCTCAAAAACAAGCAAAACCCCTCTTTTAAAAAATGACTATTTGTATTTGTATTTGTATTTTATTATTTGTATGCCGCCCTTCTCCGGGAGGACTCAGGGCAGCGAACAATTCAAGGGGGGGAAAAGGGGAACATAAAAAGACAAAATATAAATAATAAAAGTAGACAACAGTCGCACAACCATACATGTCGAGAGGGGAGGGAACTCATCACCCCCAGGCCTGCCGGCAAAGCCAGGTTTTAACGGCTTTCCGGAAGGCCTGGAGAGAGGTGAGGGTCCGAATCCCTGCGGGGAGTTCATTCCAGAGGGCCGGAGCTGCCACAGAGAAGGCCCTCCCCCGGGTAATAGCCAGGTGGCATTGGCTGGTAGATGGCACCCGGAGGAGGCCAACCCTGTGAGATCTAATGGGTCTGTGGGAGGTAACTGGCAGCAGGCGGTCTCTCAAGTACCCAGATCCAATACCATGAAGGGCTTTATAAGTGACGACTAGCACCTTGAAGCGTATCCGGAGACTGATCGGTAACCAGTGCAGCTCGCGGAGGATAGGTGTAACGTGGGTGTACCGAGGTGCACCCACAATCGCTCGCGCGGCTGCGTTCTGGACGAGTTGAAGTCTCCGAATACTCTTCAAGGGCTGCCCCATGTAGAGCGCATTGCAGTAGTTCCCCCCCCCCACCCAGCCAGCCTCTCTATTTTTCATTCACCTAAGTCTGAAGTCACTTTTATCTCAAATGATTGGCGAATTAAATCACTGGGAAATGGTAAAAGAAATGCCTGGAGTTTTTTGTGTTTTTTTAAAAGCCAGGAGAAAATAAGAATCAATAAATGAAAAAGAGTAATTAACTTAGTTTGGCTTTGAGACCGGAGATGTTCTTTAGCATCCTAACCAAGGTGACATTCAGCAGGTTCTGACAGGTTCTGGAGAACCAGTAGCAGAAATTTTGAGTGGAATCGGCAAATACCACCTCTGGCTGGCTCCATAGTGAGGTGGGAATAGAGATTTTGCGATATCCTTCCCCTGGAGTGGGGTGGGAATGGAGACCGCCTCCTGCCGATTACCTCTCTCGGACCAATTAGATCAGACAGGCCTCCTCCGGATTCCATCTGCCAGCCAATGTCGGCTGGCGACTCCCCGGGGGAGAGCCTTCTCTGTTGCAGCTCCAGCCCTCTGGAAAGAGCTCCCTGTTGAGATCCGGACCCTTACTACCCTCCAGGCCTTCCGCAAAGCCACCAAGTCCTGGCTGTTCCAGCAGGCTTGGGGGGGGGGGGGGCTGAGAAGCATTTACCTCCACGGAAATTGTGAATGTTGGTTTTGTTTTTAATATGTTGTCTTTGTCTTGTTCCCCACTTTCCCTTGTCTTTTGTGAGCCGCCCGGAGTCCTCCTGGAGTGGGCGGCATACAAGACAAATAAATAAATAAATAAATAGATAGATAGATAGATAGATAGATAGATAGATAGATAGATAGATTAGATTAGATTAGATTAGATTAGATTAGATTAGATTAGATTAGATTAGATTAGATTAGATTAGATTAGATTAGATTGCTTTTATTTATAGGCCGCCCTTTTCCCTGAGGGGACTCAGGGTGGCTTACAACCTATAGGGAGGGAGATAGATAGATAGATAGATAGATAGATAGATAGATAGATAGATAGATAGATAGATAGATAGATAGATAAATTAATTAATTAATTTGGCAGAATCCTTCCTCTGCCATGCCCACCAAGTCACGCCTACAGAACCGGTAGTAAAAATGTTTTGCATTTCACCATTGATCCTAAGCTCTGTGCCATGGAGATCAGAGAGGCAATGAAAGTCCTCTTAGAACAAAGACAAGAGAAAATGAAGATCATTCCATCCTCTGCTTGGGTTAACCTGTAAAGATGGAAAATGTTGCCTACCGAAGCAAGAAAAACAACTTAAGAAAAAAACAATCCTTGCAGCAGGAAAATGGGCCCGGAGTTCCCTTTGGCAATGGGTGGAAAGGAGTGTGAAAAGTGATGTCATCTGCTCCTCCCCTCAAATAATGGTTTTGCTCCCTAACTAGAGGTAGTTCTTTCATCATCCAATATTCATTCAGCAAAGCTAAATATGGCAATAATTAATAGGAAGCATAAATAACTATCAACTGAATCTCCGCAATATGTTCTAGCAGGAACATATTTATTTATTTTATTTATAACACTTATATAAACAGCCATTATAACCAACTGTTGGCAGCTCCCAATCAAAAGTAAGAACAATAAAAAAACTGTAATAAAACTGTAAAACTATGAGATTGAAACTAGCTTATGATGTGCAGTCACTTAATCGTACCTTAGCACTTGGCGGAAGGAAAACCAGATCCTCAAAGCTTTATGGAAGGACTGGAGGATAGAAGGCTGCCTAACCTCATGGCGCATGGTGTTCCATAGGGCAAGAACAGAAAAGGCATACTTGCTCCCATTGGATGGCAATTTTTAAGGGAAAGAATCAGGAGCGTGCCCGGCCTATCTGACCAAACAGGACAGGTAAATGTCCTGTAGTAACTGTGAGAGGGATCTTGGAGTCCTAGTGGACAACCATTTAAATATGATCCAGCAGTGTACAGCAGCTGCCAAAAAAGCCAACATAGTTCTAGGCTGCATTAACAGAGGGATAGAATCAAGATCCCATGAAGTGTTAATACTACTTTATAATGCCCTGATAAGGCCACACTTGGAATACTGCATCCAGTTTTGGTCACCACGATATGGAAAAGATGTGGAGACTCTAGAAAGAGTGCAGAGAAGAGCAACAAAGAGGATTAGGGGACTGGAGGCTAAAACATATGAAGAACGGTTGCAGGAACTTGGTATGTCTAGTTTAATAGAAAGAAGGACTAGGGGAGACATGATAGCAGTGTTCCAATATCTCAGGGGTTGCCACAAAGAAGAGGGAGTCAATCTATTTTCCAAGGCACCTGAGGGTAGAACAAGAAGCAATGGGTGGAAACTAATCAAGGAGAGAAGCAGCTTAGAACTGAGGAGAAATTTCCTGACAGTTGGAACAATTAATCAGTGGAACAGAAGTTGCCTCCAGAAGTTGTGAATGCCCCAACACTGGAAGTCTTTAAGAAGATGTTGGATAGACATCTGTCTGAAATGGTACAGGGTTTCCTGCCTAGGCAGGGGGTTGGACTAGAAGACCTCCAAGGTCCCTTCCAACTCTGCTAATTAAAAAAAAAGGTGCCAGCAGATAACCTGGCCCCGTGCCCTACAGGGCTTTAATGGTGAACTGAATTGCACTCAGAAAAAAGCTGGAAGTCAGTGCAATCATTCAACAGGGCAGTGGTGGGATTCAAATTTTATTTTACTACTGGTTCTGTAAGCTTGGTACTGCGGCTTGGTGGGCATGGCGTGGCTTGGTGGGCATGGCAGGGGAAGGATACTGTAAAATCTCCATTTCCTTCCCACTCCAGGGGAAGGATACTGCAAAAACCCATTTCCTCCCTATCAGCTGGAACTCGGGAGGCAGAGAATAGACAGGGGCGGGGCCAGCCAGAGATGGTATTTGCCGGTTCTCTGAACTATGCAAAATTTCCGCTCCCGGTTCTCCAGAGCTGGTCAGAACCTGCTGAATACCATCTCTGCAACAGGGTTGTTTCATGGGCAAAACTAGAGGCCCTTATTACTGTGCCTGCTGCTGCATTCTAGACCAGTTGAAGTTTTGGGGATGATCTTCAAAGACATCCGCATGTAGAGTGCATTGCAGTAATTCAAACGGGAAGGAACCAAGGCATGACTGACTGTGAGCAAGACCTCCCGGTCCAGGAAAAGACACAATTGGTGCACTAGATGAATCTGCAAAGGGCCTCCTAACCACCTGCAGGAGCCATGAATTTCGGAGAGTCCTTAAATTGAACTGCAGCTCAGCCCAATACTGTGTTTCCGTCACATCAGGGGAGGTCTGCCCAGCTCAGTGGTAGTCAACCTGGTCCCTACCGCCCGCTCGTGGGCGTTCCAGCTTTCATGGTGGGCGGGAGGGGTTTGCTGTAACTCTGCTTTATAAATTTTATAGCAATAGCAATAGCAGTTAGACTTATATACCGCTTCATAGGGCTTTCAGCCCTCTCTAAGCGGTTTACAGAGTCAGCATATCTCCCCCAACAATCCAGGTCCTCATTTTACCCACCTCGGAAGGATGGAAGGCTGAGTCAACCTTTGAGCCGGTGAGATTTGAACCGCTGAACTGCAGATAGCAGTCAGCTGAAGTGGCCTGCAGGAATGCACCCTAACCACTGCGCCACCTCGGCTCTAAAGTAAAGTAAAGTTACTTCCCTACTTTATAAATCACCATTACTGTGGAACCAGTGGGCGGTTAGAACATTTTACTACTAACAGAGATACAAAAGTGGGCGGTAGGTATAAAAAGGTTGATTATCCCTGGCTCAGCTAGAGTCCAACTGTGGCAGATGCTGAGAATATTCCTCACAGTGATCCTGCCTTGTTTACCCAGCTAGATCTTACCCAAGAAAGATATGGTTACCTGAACCTGGGCTGCTGGCCAGCTACCTGCAATAAGGGTGGAGAAATAATTATACGCCTATTGCTCCAAGGTAGAGCCTAATAAAGCTCTTACCTGTGCTCAATCAGCATCAGTATTTGCCTTATGTAGGAGGTCCTAATGTTGAATGTTTATTTCATTTGTATGCCGCCCTTTTCCCCCAAGGGGGACTCAGGGCGGCTCACACTCAAGCAAGGGAAGGGGGATATGGACAATTTGACAACAACACAAAACAATACATAGTTAAAAAGCACAACAATCATACCATTCGAGATAGGGGCACGGTTCTTTAGCCCCAGGCCTGTCGGAACAGCCAGGTTTTAAGGGCTTTGCGGAAGGCCTGGAGGGTGGTGAGGGTGCGAATCTCCACGGGGAGCTCGTTCCAGAGGGTCGGAGCAGCCACAGAGAAGGCTCTCCTCTGGGTAGTCGCCAGTCGACACTGGCCAGCGGATGGAATTCGGAGGAGGCCTAATCTGTAGGATCTAATCGGTCTGGTGGAGGTAATTGGCAGCAGGCGGTCTCTCAAGTACCCAGGTCCAATACCATGAAAGGCCTCATTCTTATGCAAGAAATATTAAAAAGCAAACATAGTACTACCAGTGGTGAGTTCCTACCGGTTTGGACTGGTTCGGCTGAACCAGTAGGGGTTTGCTGGCCTGGTTTGCTGGAACCAGCAGCAACACAGGCCTGCCACACCCCCGAACTGGTTCTCCGGATGGTGCCATGGGCGCACCATCTTCTTTTTTGCTTCTGCCCATGCACAGAACAATTTTATTGTCATTTCATTTCATTTTTCATTTCACTTTATTTGTATGCCGCCCTTTTCCCTGGGGGGACTCAGGGCGGCTCACAGTTCAAACGGGGGGGGGGGGAGGACAAACAATTTACAACATAAAAGCACTACATCATTTAAGAACTCAACAGTCATACAATTCGAGTAGGGGTTAGAGCCTTTAACCCCAGGCCAGCCGGGAAAGCCAGATTTTAAGTGCGGCGCGGAAGGTCTGGAGGGTGGTGAGGGTCCGGATCTCCACGGAGAGTTCGTTCCAGAGGGTCGGAGCAGCCACCGAGAAGGCTCTCCTCCGGGTAGTTGCCAGTCTACACTGGCTGGCTGATGGAATTCGGAGGAGGCCTAATTCTATGCGATCTTATCTTGTACTGCGCGTGTGTGCATTGCGTGCATCAAGTGCATGCACGTGTGCCGCGGCCACAAGCAAACAGGCAGTAGTGACTTTCAGAACGCACCCCTGAATAGTACCCTGTTCTGACCCCCCCTTCCTCGCTCGTTCACAGACGACAGTCAGACAGACTTAAAAGGAAATAACTTTATCAGTGTATACTGTCTTCTCTTATTTTTTCTTTAAAACTAAGATATGTTAAGTATATTGATATGAAGGCATAAATACCCTCGACATAGAATGGAGTTTGCTCAGAAGCTGAAATACACCAAGTGAATGAGAGGAAGAGTGGGAAGCAGAGGAGAGAAGAAAGATAGGAAGAGAGGGATAGGAGAGAGGGTGAAGGGGGAAGATGAGGAGGATAAGGAGGAGTGGAATGAAGAGAGAGGAGAAGGAGAAAGGAAGGGGAAGTAGAGTAGAAAAGGCTGATGGAGGGAAGAAAGGAGGTAGGAGAGATGCAGAAGAAAGAGGTGTATGGAGAGCAGAAGAGATAATAATTGGTTTTTATCTTTCTGGGAGTTGACGGCAAGAGGAACTGATGTAATTATTACTTAATACAATAGGATACTGTCTATGTAATAGTATACATGTGATTATATGTTATGAAAATGGAAAATAAAAAAAATGCAAAAAAAAAAAAAAAAGAATCCTGATAACCATTAGATGACATTAAAGAGATACAAAGAACCTCTTAAGATTTTTTCCTCCTTCTATCCTGTTTCCCCAAAAATAAGACTTCCCCAGATAATAAGCCCAATCGGGCTTTTGAGCGCATGCGCTAAAATAAGCCCTCCCCTGAATATATTGCAACACAGCAGCAGCCATGAGGTGACCACGCTCGGCACCTCCTGCACCTCAAAAATAATAAGACCTCCCCGAAAATAAGGCCAAGCGCTTATTTTGGGGGGGGGGGTCAAAAAACTGGGGAAACACGGTAGTGATTTTCCAGATTTTTGCACGTCAGATACCAACAATCCTGTCCTACAGCATTCCTAGTTGTTCCTGGAGTCCATTTCTTTTTCTTTTTTTTCCCCCAATTTTTTATTTTATCAATTTCATATATACATTCACAATTATATGATCTCATAGCTGTTATTAATAATATGTATTTATAACAATTTTTCCCTACAGTTGACAATATACTTAAAATTGCTTCCTTACCATCCCATAGATCCATCTTATCTTACAATGGTCCTACTTCTTCCCTTCCTCCCTCTTTCCTTCCCTCATTTCTTCTCTCCTACTCTCCTTCCTTCCCTCCTTCCTTCCCTCCCTCCTTCCCCTTCCCTCCCTCCTTTCTTCCCTCCTTCCTTCCCTCCCTCCTTCCCCTTCCTTCCCTCCTTTCTTCTCTCCTTCTCTCCTTCCTTCCCCCTTCCTTCCCTCCTTCCTTCCCTCCTTCCTTCCCTCCTTTCTTCTCTCCTTCTCTCCTTCCTTCCTTCCCTCCTTCCTTCTCTCCCTCCTTCCCTCCCTCCTTCCTTCCCCCCTTTCTTCTCTTTCTTCTCCTGGAGTCCATTTCTTACAGAGGCCTTATCTTCAGAGAAGCAACCAAGATCATCAGGAGTGACAGTATTTAGAAGAAGTCTCAAGGAGGCCTCACAACTGCTTCTGCTCAGATTGTAGAGTCCTAGGTTTAAAGACATTACATCCTGAAGCAGGGTTTTTGCATTCCTCACTTGCAATATATGTTTCTAAAGGCCATGATCTGGAACTGTGACTTGCACACAAGACCTCCTGTCTGAGGCTGACAACAGCCCTGGTGTTTCACAATAAATGAGGCAATCGTGCAGATGTTTAAAATAACATAACACATAAAGATATTGATTCTGGGAAAACAAAACTGTACTCTCGGTCTCAAAAACAACTTTCTTCATGCAGTGATATAATCAGCCTGTGACAGGCTGGGCCTCTTGCCAAGAATTCGAGGGCAGAGTTGAACGCAAGCACTTTATTTTTTTTTAACCCTGCAAAGTTAAAAATAACACCCCAATAGTCTCCCTTTCAGAGACACGAACCTGGAATATCGAACATTTTAATAGAGTAGCAAATCATTTTTTTAAATATAAATTTTTATTTTTATTACATAGACAACACATACACACAACAATAAAAAAACAAAACAAATAAAAAAAACATCATCACATAAAGCATGTCGTTTGGTTACAGGTGTTTTAACATCCATATTCTCGAATAGCATTTACCATCTCTACATGGGGCAGCCCTTGAAGAGCATCCGGAGACTTCAACTCGTCCAGAATGCAGCCGCGCGAGCGATTGTGGGTGCACCTCGGTACACCCATGTTACACCTATCCTCCGCGAGCTGCACTGGCTGCCTATTGGTCTTCGGATACACTTCAAGGTGCTAGTCGTAACTTATAAAGCCCTTTATGGTATTGGACCTGGGTACTTGAGAGACCGCCTGCTGCCAATTACCTCCCATAGACCCGTTAGATCGCACAGGGTCGGCCTCCTCCGGGTTCCGTCCACCAGCCAATGCCATCTGGCTACTACCCGGGGGAGGGCCTTCTCTGTAGCAGCTCCGGCCCTTTGGAACGAGCTCCCCGCGGAGATTCAGACCCTCACCTCTCTCCTGGCCTTCCGGAAAGCCGTCAAAACCTGGCTGTGCCGGCAGGCCTGGGGTTGATGAGTTCCCTCCCTTCTCGACTTGTATGGCTGTGTGATTCTTGGCTATTTTAACTGCTTGTATTGTGTTCTATGTTCCCCTTTTCCCCCTTTGAGTTGTTCGCCGCCCTGAGTCCCTCCCGGAAAAGGGCGACATATAAATAAAACAAATCTAAATCTAAATCTCAGATTTTTCATTTAGTATAACTAAATACCTCACTTTCATTGTACAGTATATGTTCAGTTACCATTAGTATTATTTTTTTCCAATAAATCATAATTCCCTTACATTCTTGATTGTCTATTTGATAACAGTATACCTTTATGTAATCCCCTCCCCAAGAGGTTCCACAAATCTACAGTGCCGTTTAGAACCGGTTCCAGCTCCCTCTCCCCGCCCGTCCGCACATCATCAAGATGAAGAGCGAGAGAAGGAATTCTGGGAGTTGAAGTCCACAAGTCTTAAAGCTGTCAAGTTTGAACATCCCTGGGATTTTTTTCCTAAAGGGTTAGGGGTGCAAGGATCTTGTAACTTGACAGCTTTAAGACTTGCGTGCTTCAAATGCCAGAGTTTCTGAGCCAACATTTTAGTTGCGAAGCAAGAGCGTTGTTAAGTGAGTTTCACCACATTTTACAAGTTGGCCACGCCCACCCAGTCACATGACCAGCAAGCCACTCCCACAAAGCAGGCCACAACTACAGAAGAGGTTCGAAAAATTTTTGAAACTCACCACTGAGGCAAACCTAATATGAGAAAAGAAAATATTGAAGTATATTTAAGCACCTTTATAGGGCTGGACATCTTATAAAACATATTTTATAACACCAATGAGTTTCTTGAGGGGAAAAGGAGGGAGGGAGGGAGGTAAATGTGATATTTCAGAATGAATGTGATAGTTCAGCTTGCTTCCTCGCAAGGTAGCGAATGAATAAAATCTTCCGTGAATAGCTTGCCCTTACATAAGGGTGTTGTAATAACAGAAGCTGCACAATTAGCAATCTGGAACCTCCACCTGCCAATTGAGATGTGAGTTTCAGAGGATTAATGAACAATGGATTCCAGGCAACAGACTTTTCCCTTAGCAACGGGGGTGATATCATTGCATAATAACATTCTTTCAATGGGAGATTCATGAGGTACTTGATTTAATTTAGACTGATGTAGAATGATGACATATGGTGACATATGTCAAGGTAAAACACGTCATTTGCCATTGCCTACGTAGTAAACTGTATTTAGCATACATTAGAAGTAAAATAGATCAACCACCTAATCACTACTCATACTATGGCCCTCCCAGTCCATTCACATTCTTTGAACAAATTCTCTTAGCCATCTGGGCCAATTCATACCTATTTATTTATCTATATGGCTAGAGGTATTCAAGGCCAGTGATCACCTGGGAGATATCTCTCAACAGTTTCTCAAGTTGCTATAAAATTATAATTTTAATCTGATGGAAAGAAAAACTATTACCTATATCAGGAAAAATCATACTTGTTGAGGTGCTGGTCCTTGATCAAAACCGGTTCACCGACAAACGCGCGCTTGACAAAAACGCACTGCAGGGAGAAAAGTGTGAGTTCGAAATCGTGCTGACAAATGAGCACAGAAGCATGCTCTAACCCTAACCCTAACCCTAAACCTAACCCTAAACCTAACCTTAACCTAACCCTTAACCTAACCCTAAACTTAACCCTAAACCTAACCCTAACCTAACCCTAAACCTAACCCTAAACCTAACCCTAACCCTAAACCTAAACCTAACCCTAAACCTAACCTTAACCTAACCCTTAACCTAACCCTAAACTTAACCCTAAACCTAACCCTAACCTAACCCTAAACCTAACCCTAAACCTAACCCTAAACCTAACCCTAACCCTAACCCTAACCCTAACCCTAACCCTAACCCTAACCCTAACCCTAACCCTAACCCTAACCCTAACCCTAACCCTAACCCTAACCCTAACCCTAACCCTAACCCTAACCCTAACCCTAAACCTAACCTTAACCTAACCCTTAACCTAACCCTAAACGTAACCCTAAACCTAACCCTAACCTAACCCTAAACCTAACCCTAAACCTAACCCTAACCCTAACCCTAACCCTAACCCTAACCCTAACCCTAACCCTAACCCTAAACCTAACCTTAACCTAACCCTTAACCTAACCCTAAACGTAACCCTAAACCTAACCCTAACCTAACCCTAAACCTAACCCTAAACCTAACCCTAAACCTAACCCTAAACCTAACCCTTAACCTAACCCTAAACTTAACCCTTACCCTAACCCTAACCCTAACCCTAAATCTAAACGTAACCCTAACCTTACCCTAACCCTTATCTTAACCGTAATGGCGCTTCTGTCGGCGGTCTTTGGTCGGCGCGCTTCTGTGCTCATTTGTCGGTGCGCTGTCAACGTCACGGTTTTATCGCCGCGGTTTTGTCAGCGCGCTGTTGTCGGGCGCACATTTGTCGGGTCACGATCAAAACCCATTGTGTGTACTCGGTGTGTTCATTTGACACAGTAAATAGACACAAAGAGATTACGTTGTCTGAAATAAGTAATATAGAGAATCATGCTCAGTCTACGATGAACTTTCCACACAATTATTTTCTACAGTTGCTGTGACAGCCTGGGACCACACATGGCTCTTTAGCATCCAGTCATCTATACGCCCTGCTAGACATATTTATTTAGCTGACAAAGACCATGAGCAGAGAAGAGATAGCATAAGCTTTCACAAATTTCTCATAGAAAAGGAGGAAGCTGTTACTGAGCAGACAAAAGGAGGAGGGGAGTGTGTTGGATTTTAAAAGTTTTAAAGAGGAGGCCGAGATTCCATGGTCGATAGACCAATAGAGACTCTAGGCATAATTGGCTGTTGTCCATGATGTCCATAGTCATGTGGGGAAGGATTTGAAGATCCACTATAGGAAAAAGAAGACCACCGTGGGATAAAATGTACCCAATGCAGATGGTCTTTTATGGAAAGCTGAAGAAGACAAGACTGCAATGAGCAATGTTCAACTAGGTTGCCAGCGAAGTGACAATCTTGGAAAGAGAAGACCTTTACAATTTGTAAAGAAAACAGGGGGAAGATATAGAGTCAGCAATGTTCATATTTAATCAACCCTCTAAAACACAAACATAGCTATCACCAGGTAATAGACATTGCCAGAAATGTGGGATTTTGTTTTACTAAAAAGGCTTGCCAAACATTGTGTAAAATAGTCTACTTTGGACTGATTTTATCTTGAATTATGGACGTATTGGCCCTTCTGGGCAAGAAAGGAGGAGAAAGGAATTTGATTTGACTGGCTGACCTGCTGTAACTAACCATTGACTATAACTGAAACAGAAATTGAAACTTGCACTGATTTAAAATATATATATCTCGGGAGGTAGGTTGGGCTGTTCTGTACCTTGGATCAAATCAGGTGAACTCCTAGTTTATCATGACAAAGTTCAAGTTCAAAGTTTAATGAATTTATATGCCACCCAATCCCAAAGGACTCCAGGCGGCTTACATAAAAACAATGTTAAAAGAATACTAAAAAAAAATTAAAATAGAAAAACAATGCAAGTTAAAAAGACACAACATGCACTCAACCTTAGTGGGGCTGGACCTCATTCAAGAGGTCAACAACCCCAGGCCTGCTGGAATAGCCAGGTCTTAGTAGACTTTCGGAAGGCCGAGAGAGATTAAGATTAAGATTCAGATTTAATTTATTTGTATGCCGCCCTTCCCCGGGAGGGACTCAGGGCGGCGAACAACTCAAAAGGGGAAAGGGGATACAAACACAATACACGTAATTAAAATACACAAGAGTCATACAGCCATACAGGTCGAGAGGGGAGGGGAACTCATCAACCCCAGGCCTGCCGGCACAGCCAGGTTTTGACGGCTTTCCGGAAGGCCTGGAGAGAGGTGAGGGTCCAAATCCCTGCGGGGAGTTCATTCCAAAGGGCCGGAGCTGCAACAGAGAAGGCCCTCCCCCGGGTGGTAGCCAGATGGCATTGGCTGGTAGACGGAACACAAGGCCGACCCTGTGCGATCTAACGGGTCTATGGGAGGTAATTGGCAGCAGGCGGTCTCTCAAGTACCCAGGTCCAATGAAGGGCTTTATAAGTGACGACTAGCACTTTGAAGCGTATCCGGAGACCGATCGGTAACCAGCGCAGCTCGCGGAGGATAGGTGTAACGTGGGTGTACCGAGGTGCACCCACAATCGCTCGCGCGGCTGCATTCTGGACGAGAGTTGCCAACATGCCCAAAAGGGAACCAGGCAGTTTGACAATTGTATTCTCATTTTGCTTCTCACTGTATTTTGTTTACTACATGCATGCTATACTTAAGGAAGATAAAAGGGAGCATGTGTACTCCCTGAATCACGTTGCCACCCATAATTTACATATTGCATTGAAATACAAGTGAAAAAGACTGCAGTATGTGTTGTGATATTGCAACATGTCACTTCCTCCTAATGGTTTGTAATAGATGCATATGAGTACATAGATCTAATGAAAGCCAATGTGGCTTGGTGTTTGGCTTGGTTTCTTTTTAAGGAACAGAGTGAATGTTGTATAGAAGACTGTTGTGACTCAGCAGAAGTTTGCTGCGAGTTGAGTCGGGATGCAGGAATAACAATGCAGCTGGGGCTCGTTAGTGTGGTCTTCTGGAGATAAAAGGACTGATGGTGCCACGCCCTGGTTGCAGGAGTCAACTTTCATCATTCGTCGTTCGTTCATGGTTCATGGTTCATCGGTCGTGGTTTGTCTGTGAGAGGCACTTGGAGAAGTGATTTGCTTTCTTTCTGTACACCTGGTTTGGCCGTAAGAGATCTTTGTTTTTGCATTCTGTTATCTTCTTGCCAGAGACTTTATTTATGTTCATTTTGGGCTCGCAGCCAGTCTGAGCCGAGGACTGATTAAGTTATTTCCTTTTAAGTCTGTCTGCCTGTCGTCTTTGAACGAGCGAAGGAGGGGGGTCAGAACAGAAGACGATTGAAGATTTACTTTTATGGGAAGGGGAAGAGAATTAAACCCTAAAGTCTTTAGACCAGCATTTCTCAACCTTGGAAACTTGAAGATGTGTGGTCTTCAACTCCCAGAATTTCCCCAGTCAGCTATGCTGGCTGAGGAACTCTGGGAGTTGAAATCCAAACATCTTCAAAGGCTGGGAGGAAGGTGCAAAACGCAGGAGGCTCCCCATAGTTCCTTGGCTCCCCTTCAGTCCTTGGCTGTTGCAAAGAAGTGGCAACTCTGGGTGTGCCGCTCCCACTTCATTCAGAAAATTCCCCAAGGGGCGGGATTTCACAACCTTGAAGGTCACATGCCCACCCACCTAGCCATGCCCACAAAACCAGCAAAAAACTGGCCTGGCTTCCAATATTCCGACCGGCATGGGCGGCTGCAGTGAGCAGTAAGGGAAGAGAGCTTCGGGTGGGTGGCAGTGGCAGGCTAGCTTTCACAGCTTTCGCGAAAGCCGCGAGCTGATGTACGCTACATGGCCAAACGTGGGTGGGTGGCGGCAGCAGCCTAACTTTTGCAAGGGAAGGCCTTCAGGCCTCCCCTAGCCAAAGCCACGCGGCCAAAAGCAGGTGGGGAGTGGTGACGGCGGCAGGCTAGCTTTTGCGGCTTTCACTAGGGAAGGCCTTCAGGCCTCGGGAAATCCGCAAGCTGGCAAATGCCACATGGCCAAAAAAACCCCGCCCCCTCTCCAACCTCACCTGGCTGGCTAAGCCTCCCAGGCGGTGTGCCTAGCTAACCAACAACCCTTGTCCCTCCAGTCCAGTAAGTTTACCTGTCCTGCTGCCTTGTTGCCTGCATGTTCCGTGCTGCATCCATCGCATCGGAGAGCTGTTGATTCTGCCTGCTGGTAAGTGACCCGTTTTTTTTTCTTTTATTTTTTTAATGTTCTTTAAAAGAATATTTTATTTATTGTCCATAGAATTTTTTTAAATCGTTTTACTTAAAAGTTTTGAGTATAGAATATTTTAAAATGGTTTACTTCAATTTATTGCGTGTGGATTCTTTTTTTTTAAATTGTCTTAGACTATTTAAAAAAAGATTCTATCCAAAATAAATTAAAATAAATCCTTTTTAAAAATTCTATACTCAATACTTTAAAATGTATTGTGTATATAATTTTTTAACTCATTTTATTGTAATGTATTGTGTATGGGATATTTTTAATGGTTTCATTTTAAATTATTGTGTGTGGAATACTTTGAAATGGTTACAGTATAAATTACTGCTACAATATCTTGCAATGGTTACAGTATAAATTATTGCTGGTGGAATACCTTGAAATGGTTACAGTATAAATTATTGCTACAATATCTTGCAATGGTTACAGTATAAATTATTGCTGGTGGAATACCTTGAAATGGTTACAGTATAAATTATTGCTACAATATCTTGAAATGGTTACAGTATAAATTATTGCTGGTGGAATACCTTGAAATGGTTACAGTATAAATTACTGCTGGTGAAATATCTTGCAATGGTTAGTACAGTATAAATTATTGTGTGCTGAATACCTAACAATGGTTTTTAAAGATTTTTTATTTATAGAATATCTTTTTTTAAAAAATATTGTTAGGGGATTTTTATTTTTTAATTGTTTATAAAATATATTTACTACAAGAAATGTTATTCCTTTTTCCAAATGTTTTCTTTGTGATGCAATATGTTGCTTTTAATTATGCAGGTGTGGTGCATGGTTTATGTGCCTCAAAGTGGCTGCTTTTCTATGGGAAGGCAGATTGGTGCAAGGCAGCTTTGCCAGATTTAGTGTGTTTCACCCTGGTTGTTTAGGTAATTGTGAGGTGGTTGCTGGTTCTGTGAGCTTCCTGGCACTCTCCTTTATAATTTCCCACAATGCCTTGATGGTTTTTTATTCTAGTGGCTTTGTCTTTCCTGTCCTTAGGGTTAGGGAAAAAAACTGGTTTCATTTGCCGTCTTGGGGGGGGGGGATTCTTATTTTTTGGTGTTTTCCTGGCACTGTCACAGTTTGTGTGGGTGTGTAATGTCCCGCAGTTATCTACACATTAATAATGATCTAGTAATACTTCCTTATACATTTTAGTGACCTTTCCTTACATAATTGGTGTTTTCTTTCATACTTTTGGATTTCTAATTTCTGTTTCTGTTAGTTAGCAATTGTTAAAACCAATCCCACGTGAAAAAGTATTCAAAGCCTTCTTGATTTTAATTGTCAATTTATTTATTCCTGCACATTGTAATATTTATTCATTTTCATATCTCTGTTTTTCCACCATTGTACAAACACAATTCCAGCAGCTGTTAACATGTGTAAAATTAAATATATATTATACTCCCTTTCAAATAGCCAACAAAATATTTCTGGTTTTAATTCCATATCTTGCTTTACCACTGCTTCTAACCACTAACTTCTGAATAGCTCCTTGGACCGACCTAAGTACTGAACCCAATTCATATATTCCTGTTTTTTGGAACTGAGAACTACATTTCAGAAAAAGGAAATCTGTATTGCTCTGGGAATCTACCTATGACATTGATTCTTGAACTAACTTCTTGGTGAGGTGATGGTGCAGAAGACGCAAAAAAGGACAGTAATTTTCCTTTCCTATTATTTTGTGTGCTTGTTTCATCCTAATGCAGTGCATGCAATTAAAGTCTTGCTTTCTGTGTCTCTCCTTTATGCAGGTTATTGGAGCAAGGTGATGAAGTGGTGGTGCAGAAGACCAGCACGTCAGTAATCTTCCCTCTGTAAGTAGCTGTCTTTATTGTTTTGTGTGCTGGTTTCATCCCAATGCAGTGCATGCAATGAAAGAGTTTGTTTCTGTGTCTCTTCTTTGTGCAGCCTATTCATTGGAGTCAGTGATACTGAAGACTGGCAAGGACAGTCATCTTCCTTCTGTAAGTAGCCCTTTTATTGTTTTTGTACTTGTTTTAATCTTATTGTAGTTTATCCATTGAGGCAAAGAATTCAGTGGCATCGTCGTGGCCACTCCCACCCAGTCACATGACTGCCAAGCCACTCCTACCCGGTCACATGGCCAGCAAGCCCACCCGGTCACAAGGCTGGCAAGCCACTCTCGTCCGGTCACATGGTCGTCAAGCCACTCCCACAAAGCAGGCCACACCCACAGAGTAGGTTCCAAAAAAAATTGAACCCCACCACTGGACTGGCCCCACCTCAATGTATTCTCTGCCTCCCGAGTCCCAGCTGATCGAGAGGGAATGGGGATTTTGCAATAACCTTCTGGGGTGAGAATGGAGATTTTACAGTATCCTCCCCCTGCCACGCCCACCAAGATATGCCCATAGAACCAGTAGTAAAAATTTTTGAATCTCACCACTGGAAGGGATGTCACTGAAGGGGCTGAAGGAGAATGGCCATAAAGAAACAGGGACTGCCTGAAATACCTAGTCCAGACTCTAAACCATCCAACCTCAAGTAGGCACAAGTCGGTGAGTGTTGTGGCCCAGCAGGAGCCGTTGGAGCAGACTCCGACAGCGAGGGGTCTTATGAGTCGGCCTTGTAGGAGGTGGAGGACCCTGGACAGGGTGTCGACTCTGGGCAGGGCGAGGACAGACTGGTTGGCCACCAGGTGGCGACGGAGTCTTGGATCAGAGGGAGTGTTCAGGAAAACATTTGGGAGTTGTTTCAGGATGCATGCAGACGAAGGGCTACTCGACGTAAAGAACAACTGCATAATTGTAGGAGATGATTGTGCTTAGCTGATGCTGATTAAGATCCTCTCCTGAGTATAAAAGAGACTGTTTGTGCCACGCCCTGGTTGCAGGAGTCAACGTTCTCGTTCACTTTCACGAATTAAGAGAAACCAACTTGGAGAAGTAGGTTTGCTGGGAGAAGCCTGTTTGAAGTGCTGCGTATGTTTATAGGACTTTTTGCCAGAGTGATTATCTTTGTTTATTTTGAGCTTGCAGCCAACAAGAGCTTGGACTGATTAAAACATTCTTTTGTATGCCTGTTTTGGCTTTCGTTCCTGGACGGCAACGAGGGGGGCCAGAACAGTAAAGAAAGGAAAAATAAAGAGAAGCAGCCCTCTGAGACTTCGGATTCAGAGCTGAAATCTACATACACTATGGTCTTTTGAACTTTTGGAAAGGCTGCTGGCAGAATTCATTTCATGAGTGTAACTACATAGTTGTAAGCCCCACAGAGACAGTAATCCATCCATGAAATTCTGAACATCTGAAATCATCCGTAAGGTAAATGACCTATGCACAACATAGATTTGATAGCAAGAAGTAAAAACATTGTAAAAGATGGCAGATATGCTGAAGCAAGGGGATCTCTCTCTCTCTCTCCCAAGCCAAAGACCAGGGTAGAAAGCCAAGTCTTCATGGCCCTTCTAACCAATAGCACAGGGAGGGCCATCTAAATCTCAAGAGGAACCCTGTTCCAGAAGTTAGGACTGGGCTGATTTAATAGGGAGCTTTTTAAAAAAATAATCAGGTTATAATTATCCATAGTTTTAGAAGATCCTGCACAGCTTAAAATGTAATTGATAAAACATGACTAGCTATTTTAGGAGTGGAAAACTGCCACCAGTAGGCATTCAAAAGCAGTACTTACTTTGGGAGAAGTTTTCAAGAAAAGAGAGAAATCCTTAAACACCAGTAAGTTTTAAGGTACACCTTTTGCTCCTTAAGCTCCACTCAGACATAAAAAAAAACCTACAAAAACCCCACACATTGCCTCGACCCCCCCCCCCCACCTGAAGAAGGTCTCAGAAGGGATACTGGGGAACACTTCTGGCTCCAAGCTATACATTTTGAAGCCGGGTCCTCTATTATTGAGTGTCTGTGAAGGTCAAGATGGAAATTACTTCTCTAATAGCTTGTTCCATCTGAAATGATCAATTTTGCTGTCCAACCTTTTTGTGTGTGTGGTAACTTGCATAAATATATACTGTTTCTCCTTGCAGCTTCTGACTCTGCTGTCTCCTGTTCAGTAGTACTCTGTTTCCCTGAAAATAAGACCTCCCTGGATAATAAGCCCAATTGGGCTTTTGAGTGCATGCGCTAAAATAAGCCCTCCCCTGAAAATAAGCCCTCCCTGAAAATCATAGCAGCAGCCATTAGTGAACACGCTGGCTGCCTCCTGCACCCCAAAAATAATAAGACCTCCCCCAAAATAAAGCCAAGTGCTTATTTTGGGGGTCGAAAGAAAATAAGACCCTGCCTTATTTTCAGGGAAACACGGTAGTTGGTTCCAAAATGATCACCCGACCATTCCTAGGGTCATCTTCTAAAGGAACAAAGTTCGAATTAATCATTCTTTTTTAACATGTGATTATCTGCTTTGAATTTGAGATTCCTCTTATAGCCCTAAACCAGTTTGGTGGGCATTGTCTTGCAAAATCTCTAGCAACCTTTGCTCTATAAATGGCAAGTGAAGCCTGTTTTTTTATAGAGTACCAATAGCTTTCTTTCCTTTTGAGGGTTGATGCACCCACGTCACACTTATCCTCCGCGAGTTGCACTGGCTGCCCATTGGTCTCGGGACACGCTTCAAGGTGCTAGTCGTTACTTTTAAAGCCCTGCATGGCATTGGACCTGGGTACTTGAGAGACCGCCTCCTGCCAATTACCTCCCATAGACCAATTCGATCCCACAGACTAGGCCTCCTCCGAATCCCATCTGCTGGCCAGTGTCGGCTGGCAACTCCCCGGGGGAGGGCCTTCTCTGTGGCTGCTCCGGCCCTCTGGAACGAACTCCCTGTTGAGATCCGGACCCTCACCACCCTTCCGGCTTTCCGCAAAGCCATTAAGACCTGGCTGTTCCGGCAGGCCTGGGGCTGCTGAATCTCTCAGCCCCACTCGAGGGTATGACTGTTGTTGTTTTTTAAAATGTGTTTGTCTTTTTTATCTTTATTTTGTACCCCCCTTCCCTCTCCGATTGTTAGCCGCCCTGAGTCTCTCGGGAATAGGGCGGCATACAAACTGAATAAATCCACTCCAATCCAATCTCTTTCCATTGCATCTTTCCCAGAGCTGAGAGACTGCTTCCGGTTCATTCTTTCTCACAATCTCCTGGTTTCTAACCTCGTGCCTTAATCATTAAACCCAACCGGCTCTCTTCTTTCTATATTGCTCATAGCAAAATCACATGAAAGAACCTGAATGAAATTATTCCTACTGCAGCAAACCTATTGATTGTACACAGTTTTCAAGTAGGAGAGCATTCCTTGTGTGACCAACCTTTCATAATTTGAAATCTGAATACAGTTTTACAATCACCGTGAGAAACTAATCCCTGCAGTTTAGATTTACTGTAACGCTCCTTCCTGTCAGCCTTATTATGGGGGAAACCAGACAGGAAGCGCAACTAGATGAGTGAAAATCTTCATGCTGCATCAATAGACTATGCTCTCCAACCATGCCACTTGATGAGAACCAATTCTGAACTCAATGACCTTATCGCAATTTTATCTTCCTCAAAACCCACCAAATGACCAGACATGCTAACGCAGAAATGAATACTACGAAGGAAATGTGACATTACACTTTTCTTGGCCAAGTTTTGTAAATATTGCAAAATTGCATGTAGTCACGAGAAGTGGAAAGAATACAAAATGTAATGTCTCAGATTTGAAGATAACCAAGATGCCAAGAATCAGGTGACATTTGTTGAGTCATTAGCCATGAAAACAATATCATTGTTGGCTTCTTTTATTATTATTATTACTTTTTATTGAAAATTTTGGAAAAAAATTTTTTTACAAATGTTTACTTCCCTCCCACTATTCTCCCTCCCCAACCCCCCCCCCCCAACTTCCCAGAACCAATACAGGGTATAAATTTTTAACAAAAATATTCTAAAATAAACTTTTAAAAAAGTTAACATCCTCTTTCATTTGAGCTTTAACTCCTCTTTGCTAGGCTAACTGTAAACAGATTATATCATTCCTTGTTTCTTCAGTCATAAGCTATCTGGAATTTCTTAGTCCCGTATTTATTTTGAGTATAGTCAATCCATCTTCTCCCCTCCAGTTTATATCTCTCATTGGAATGGTCCTTGAGATATGCTGATATTTTAGCCATCTCTGCTAAGTTGTTTGTAAACATTTGTATAAGCTTTTTTTTCTAAAATTTTCAAAAAAAAAAAAAAAACAATGCAGGAAAGAGAGGAGGGGGAAAATGTGCCTGCTTTCCAAGAATCTATGAATAGCGAGAGTGTGGTTTTGAAACAGCACTTGTTTTTCCTGACGTTTAAATAAGTGGATGTTTTTTACGGAGTGCTGCCGTTCATGGGTGTTGGAACTCTGCCCTTTCACACCCAGTTCCTGGTGGAAACAAAAGCTCTCCATTTGATATCTTCCAGGCACATTTTGTGCATCCTTTCCACGTATTTGCAAGACTACCGGGATCGGCTTCTGAGAAGTGGGAGGTGGCCCACACGGACCAATCAAAACACACCACAGCTTTGCTAAGCTATTTGAAATAGAATAACAGAGCAGAGAAGCTCCTGTGTATTTTTTTTTTGCTCTGCCTCCTTACACACCCACTTCGAGGCTGCCTGTTTGGAAAACACTTTGGAAGGAAGTTCACAGACGCAAACCTGCAAATGCAGAAAGGTGGTTGTTTACGGTTGAAATTCCATTGATCTCCATGGTGGGGGGGGGGAGTGGGGAGGGGATAAAGTAAACATGGCCGAGACAACCTCCTATGCCATTCAATTTGCAGTGGTTCCCTAGCAAATATTTTCAGGTTCCTTATCTGATGATCACATTTGTCCTGAAATTATTCCAACAATGCTTAGTTTTGGATAGAATTCAGGGGTGAAATCCAGCAAGGTTCTGACCGGTTCTGGAGAACCGGCAGCGGAAATTTTGAGTAGTTCGGACAACCAGCAAATGCCATCTCTGTCTGGCCCCCGAGTGGGGTAGGAATGGAGATTTTGCAGTAACCTTCCCCTGCCACGCTCACTAAGCCACACCCACCAAGCCACACCACGCCCGCCAAGCCGCAAGAAAGACCCATTAGTGGGCGGTAGGTAGAAAAAGGTTGACTACCACTGGTTTACACCAATCCTTCAAAAGGGGGGTATCAATTCTGCAAAGAGCCTGTGCATGTTCAAGCAGAGTCATCTAGAGAAGTGGTGTTCAGCTGGTTCTCTCTGGTTCAGGCGAACCGATAACAGCGGTCGTGGGAGGCTCCGCCTACCCACCCCAATGTAATGCGTGAGCACTGTGCAGACAAGGCGTGTGCGAGCGAAGCGAGTGAGCACGCTCACATTTGCAAACTGGTAGGGAAGGTAAGTGAATCCCATCTCTGGTCAGCTAGTACCAGTTGGAGGCAGTCCCGAAAATGTGGGAAAGGGTACTGTTGCTTTAACACTTTGAAAAGAGGCATTCCACTGCATGTGAGTTCAAAGCACCTCTTTTATATGCCATTGTATCTAAAAATACTCCGAAATGTTTTAGGACAGATTCATTTCTCAAGAAGCACCTCCAGTGCCAAATCCTGACAAGGGGAAATCCCTGATGCCAATCAACTGGAACCAATAAACTTACATTCCCTTTCTTCCAAATTGCTTTTACTGTACTTATGATTTTCCCTGTTTTTTAAGGCATGCCTCATTTGATGCCCGCATTCTCATAAAGGTTTTCCACCCTCTTTCTGGAAGCATAACTTACCTTGATATCTGTTATGGCAAAAGCAACTGAATAATAGGAACGTAACCACCTTATTGCCACTAATGGCCTGGTTAGTGCTGGCTATTCTGCTTGCATCCTGGACCTTGGATATTACTGCTTAGATCAGTGGTAGTCAACCTTTTTCTACCTACCGCCCACTAATGGGTCTTTCTTGATGGAAAAATTCCCTTACCGCCCACCAGTTTTTGCGCAGGTGCGGAACATGATCATATTTCTTTTTTTTCAAACATGGGTTCTAAATTTGTTTCACAATTTAACAACTACTTTTACTCTTACGTTTTGATCTGCACTCCACACAGTGCTTTTTTCCCTCCTCTTTTCCCTTTTATTACAAACACCAAAAACAATGCTGTATTAGGTGCCAATTTTTATTAAGTGTCACCATCAAAACAAAATTCGTTTTCCTGCTTTCTTCTTCTTCTTTACCTTTCTTATAGTATTTCACTATATCAAGGATCTCTTTTTCCCTTTTTTTATTTGCTCCTTCTTCTTCCTTTACTTATTTCTTTCTTTTATTTTATAAGATAACAAAACTTAATTTATGAGCCAGACTAAACACTGCTTACTCTCCTCCTTTATTTTATCCCCTTTTCTCTATTTTTCTTCCCTTTTCTTGTTATTTTTTTTATCTTTTCCTTTTTATCTCCTTTTTTTTAACCTTCCTTAGGGCAATGTACAAAAGTAAGGCTGATCTAGTCAGCCCACTTATTGTTATTAGCCAACAACAATTCTCTCCTGCCTATAACTTTTCTTTCTCCTATTTTGCAACTGCTCTGCTCCGCTTTATTTTATAAGATAACAAAACTTATCTGCCTGTCCCTGCTATCAGTTTCCACTCCTCCCCTTCCTCTTCCCACGTGTTTGCTTGTTTGCTTGCATGCCCACGTTGGTTTATTGATGTGTGTCCTCATGCCTGCCCACTCGCTCAAAAGGAGGTTTTAACCTCCGGTCCCTACCGCTAACCTAGAATCCCGAAACGCCCACTAGTGGGCCGTAGGGACCAGATTGACGACCCATGCTGTAAGGAGAATTTCAATTTATGGCTTTGTTTACTTGCGAGTAAATACACCGAGGAAAGATGCCTGTGTGGTGGCCTCTGCAGAGGAGACAAGAAGGGCAAATGATGTGAGCTGATTTATAAGACCCATGACAGGTTCTCAAAAAGCAGCTGCCTTTAACTGGGTCAGTCATGAGTTATACCAGAGTCTCTTGGGTGAGTTTCAGAACAGTAGCCTTTGAAGAGGAATCTATTATCTGAGCTGTGAAGATAAAACTGGTTCTCCCTATGGTAAACATTGAGAGGCAGACACAAACACAATTTTGGCAGGAATATGAACAGGGTGGCACTTAGATAAATCATAGCCTTCACCTTTGGCCAACCAGAGTTTAAAATCAGCATAAAAAGGATCGCAGTTTTAATGGTGCAGAGGCAGTAACTAGAAACAAATGCCCAATGTATTATAGGAAACTGCATATCCCAAACACTGATTAAGTGAGGGGGAAGGAGAGATTGACAGCACAACTGCTGTTTGCATAGCCTTAGGTACCCTTTGTCGTATCACAGCTTCTTTTCTTAAAATATCGTTTGCTTTGTTTAGATCTCATTAAATGCAACCGGACAATATTTTTGCAAGACACGCATGCTGTTCCTGAGGGAATCTTTCCTTCTGGATTTTGTTTTGGTGCCAAACTGTAAGCAATCCGGAATAAATATTAAGGAGGTAACACTGGGTACCCTTCCTTAGGAATAGAACCACTAAACCTGGTCAATTTACTTCTGAGTAGAAACACGAAGATGCATTGAAAGTTACAGCCTTAAACAGCCAAAATGGAAAGGTTCTTTTTTCTTGTTTTGCTTTAAATATTGCATTGTGAAACTTAGACTGATCGATATATCAATTTAGATTTATCACTGACTTGCCTCTTATTTGCCCTTTCGACTTAATTGGGTTTAAGGTTTGGAACTGCACTCTTAAGATTATTCCCTTACAAAGAGTGACTCTGTAGGACAAATTGTTCCCTTCCTTCCCTTCTGACCTATTACCCCTGGAGCATGTGCCCCTGGAACTGAATCTGAAACTTGATCTGGCATTGCTTCTGAGCCCCATGAACTACTGGTACAGCAAAATCAGCCTTCTATTATTAAGCAACCCTTTGCTTCCTTCCTCACTTCAAATGCTCCAATTATTCTCAGTTGTATCCAGGCCTTTTGCATTCCTCCTTTTGATCCTCTGCACATTCTTACGGGCCTTAAACTAGGATCAGTCAGCCACCTAGTGACTAAGGAGATGTATGGCAACCAGGCAGCTATTGTTTCAGCTCGATTCTCGTTGGTTATAAACTGCATCAGTGGTGGGATTCAAATAATTTAACAACCAGTTCTCTGCCCTAATAACCAACTGGGTAAGCGTGGCTCGATGGCCATGTGACTGGGTGGGTGTACCCAACTCAACGTCACTCACGTCGATGGGCGCTTCGCCTTAGCTGTTACAATGTAAATAAGGGTTAACCGGAGAGGCAGTTTCTGTAAGCAGGGCAGTAAAGATTAGGCTAGAAACAACACTAGAATGTTTCCTTCCTGCCTTCCTTACAGGATTAGCTCTGTAAAGTGGAAAAAAACAACATGAGATTTCTTCCAACAACCGGTTCTCCGAACTGCTTAGAAAGTTAACAACCGGTTCTCCCAGATAGGTGCGAACCGGCTGAATCCCACCACAGACCTGCATGCTCATGGAACTCAACACATTTAGGTTCCTAATGCTAAGGCTGAAGTCTATGGGTCTAGATATATACTGGATCTTTATTAACCATAGAGTTGGGCTTTTTTTCGGTGTCCTGTTAGGATTAGTGTTATTCAGAACTGAAGGCCTTGAAATATAAAAGCAGTCCTTATTTGGCAACTGCTTTTTTTAGTGACCATTCACAGTTATAACATTGATGAGAAAGTAACTTTGCAACCAATCCTCCCATTTGCAACTTCCTTTTTTTGTGTCTGTGTGTGAAATATATTTTTATTATTTTTACATTTAAAACAATGCAGTACCGCAGAGTTCGGAGTGACCATACATTCACCTTATACACAATTAGTCTCAACCATTAACTATTAGCCTACTTAGTGCATTGTCTATCCTTCTCTCCAATCACAATATATACAGTTTGTTCCAGTCTTGTCACCTTGTCTTATACCAGCCATAAAATTTGTTCCAGACTTCAAAATATTCCGATTCCCCTTTATTTTTAAGTTCAAGAGTGAGCCTATCTGCTTCCGCACAGGCCAACACTTTTCTGATTATATCTAGCTCTGAGGGTGTATTTTTCCCCAATACTGCGCAAAAGTTATGTGTGCCGCAGTTAGTACATGTATAATTAGAGAGAGTACATTTTACTTTTTTTTTCTTTTTTCTTTTGCTTTACAAATCTTTTTATTTCCATTTCATTCTATACAATCACATGTTTACTGTGCAACCGAGGCATATAACATTGGATAATAAACACAGCCCTCACTTTTATAGAAAATGCCCCCTACAATACAAACCCAATATACCGCCTTAGCCCACCATACACCCACTTTCATCCCCCTCCAACTTTCATTCTTCCTTCTCTCATACCCCTCTACACCTACTTCCCCTCCCCCTCTATCTAACCCTAACCCTATCACTCCCTCTCTTAATCCATTCCCTCCCTTCCTTCTCCTCCTCCTCTCTCTCACCCTCTCTACTCTCCTTCTTCTTTCACTCAGCTCCTCCCTTCGGTATACTTCTATTACCTTCCAATATATTCAGTTTGTTCTGTTTTGACACTAACATTAAAAAAAACCACAGTATACAAGTGCAATCATGCTTTAAAATTTAACACATATTATATTTTCCCCCTCCCCCCCTCCCCCCCTCCCCCTAGATCCCCACCTCCCTTCCCTCCCCCTGACTTCCCAGAGCCCATACATGGTATAAAGAGTACATTTTTCTTAAACCCCTCCGTTATTATGCCTAGGAGAAAATTTTTTGGTTTAAACAAAATTTGGTCTCCCACCATTTGTTCCAACCATGATTGAATCATTTTCCGATATCTTTTGGCCACATTGAACGTCCACCACGTATGATAAAAAGTGCCTGGTGTTTTTTTACACTTCCAACAATTTGGGGCCAGATTTTTAAACATTTTGGAGAGCCGTGCTGGAGGGAGATGCCATCTGTAGAACATCTTATAAAGATTTTCTTTATACGCCGTAGCCATTGTTAGTTTCCGATTAAGCATCCAAAGTTTTTCCCACTTAGCCAATTCTACATTATAACCAAAACATTTCGCCCAGGCAACCATAGTTTCTTTGACATGTTCTTCCTTGAGTTTATATTCCAATAAAAATCTATACAGCACTTTGATCAACTTGTTTTCTGTCTCTATCAAAAATTTATCTAACACTGTAACACTGTATTTGGCAATACCTTCCATCTTCCTGTCCCATGTAAACCTTGATTGTATCTGTAAATAAGACCACCATTCTAATTGTACCCCTTGTGATGCCAATTCCAATCTAGTTTTAATCTCCCCCTGTCTGTTCAATAACTCTTTATATGTAACAATATTTTCCATATTAATTAAATTTGGGTGTAGATACGCTTCCATCGTAGACAGCCAAACTCCCATTTACAACTTTCACAGATCTGTCAAGCAAAGAAAAGTTGAAGCAAAGCATAAGCACAGTCATCCTTTCACTTGTCACCGTTTCATTTAATGACTGAGTTGCTGCTCCTAAATATGGTTGCTAAAGAGGACTGTCTGTACCAGGGGTGCGTTTCAACCGGTTCGCGGCAGTCCCCACGAACCGGTTGGTTGGCGAACCCGGAAGTAAGTAACTTCCGGGAACGGCGAAGGGTCCACCTGCCCGCCCGCGTTCCTTACCCGGTTTTGACGAGTTCTGCACTTCCACGCATGCGCAGGACGCATATAGCGCCTGCGCGATCCTCCAGGAGCAGCTGGAGCATCGCACAGACGCTAGTACGCATGCGTGCACTGCGCACTTGCACGAGGACGCCGCCAGCCCAGTTGGAACGGGGCAAGAAACCCACCCCTGGTCTGTACAAAGTGAGAATTATGCTCCCTAGTACCTATGCTTAAAGAGCTTGGATACAGCCTTTGGATATTATAGTTAGTGCACCTCAGGCCAGGTCAGAGTCACCCACCTATCTTTCAGGCCTAAGGTGGGACTAGAATTCACTGCCTCCTGGTGGTAGGCAAAAGTTCCCAGTGAAGCAGATCCCAGGCCATTAGCTTGATCCAATAAGAGAAAGTCCCACTTCTCTGTGTCTTGTGATGAGCTCCTCTTCAATTTCCCGGAATCCTCTGACAACTGTGCAAGTACTCCAGTGAAGTTACCCAGTTGGGTAATGAAATGGCTGCAAGCATGTGACCTGACAAATGCGTGCCCGACAAATGCACGGCGACAAAACCGCGGTGACAAAACCGCGATGTTGAAAGCGCGCCCACTAAAGCATGCCTACAAAATCGCGCCTACAAAAGCGCGATTAGGGTTTTTAGGTTAGGATTAGGATTAGGGTAAGGGTTAGGGTTAGGGTTAGGGTTAGGGTTAGGGTAAGGGTAAGGGTAAGGGTAAGGGTAAGGGTAAGGGTAAGGGTAAGGGTTAGGGTTAGGGTTAAGGTTAGGGTTAGGGTTAGGGTTAGGGTTAGGGTAAGGGTAAGGGTTAGGGTTAGGGTTAGGGTAAGGGTTAGGGTTAGGGTTAGGGTTAGGGTAAGGGTAAGGGTTAGGGTTAGGGTTAGGGTTAGGGTTAGGGTTAGGGTTAGGGTTAGGGTTAGGTTTGTTAACGTTGTTTCCACATTGTTTTTGTGTTGTTTGCTGATGGCCCGCCTTTGTCGGCGTGCATTTGTCGCCACGCTTTAGTGGGCGCGCTTTCGACGTCGTGGTTTTGTCGCCGCGCATTTGTCTGGCGCGCATTTATCGGTGAACCCTGCAAGCAAACCACCAAGCATTTCCCACATTGAGACATCCTGTGAGTGACTTTCGTCCTTTGCCAGCACAATTCAGAAGCAACATCCTTTGCGAAGAGCGGGAGGTCATGTCCATCCACAATAGGGGATTTAAAAAGTGATGATCCCTATCTCCTTTTCTGGCATTAATGTCTGTGTCTTCTGCCATTGTGAACTTCATTAACCATATTATGAGTTATTTATTACAAATATTTGTGTGATTACGCAAAAGGGAAATATAGTGCATGTCTCTTTGAGAGAATTGTGTTAAGTAATCTTGACTCAGCAAAGTGTCAATTAAACTACTTGGCTGGCTGTCAAGCACTGAGTGCTTTTGTTCACTTGCACCTTCTTCATAATAATTCTTCCCTCTTTTGCAAGATTTAAATGCTCTCAGATTAGACAATGAATGACGAATCACAAAACCTCCAAGATGGAATTGTTTCATGGCCACAATTCACAGAATTTCTCAATGCAACAGAAGAAGGATTCCGAAATGGCTGAAAAACCTTTTCCTTACAAGACTTTTTGGCATTATAGCAACTGCTCCCATTTTGAGACTGTTCTGTTTTTTTTCCTTTAATATCCACCGCATAAAAATATCACGGGAAAACATGGTAGAGTGGATCCAAGCACATTTTATTTTACTGTGGACGGGAGGACACTTTCATCACTGCATGGCTGATAGTAGCTCAGGGAGTAAACCATTGATTGGAATATTGATCAGCAGAAGAGAAAAAAAATATCTTCCTATGGCACGCGCAAAAATTTTCGGGCACCAAACTGGTAGTAATTGCGGCAGAAACCCACCCCTGGCTTAGAGCCTTAACTACTAGACCTGTGATGGTGAACCTATGCGGCCCTCTCTGCGGCCATGCAAGCTGTCGCCCCAGTTCAGTTCGCCGACAAATGCGCGCTCGACAAAAGCACAGTGAGAAAACAGCGAAGTCTAAATCGCGCCCACAGAAGCACGCCGATAAATGTTTATTTCAAGCTAATTCCACTGAATTATTGACATAAAGAACAAAACTGAGTAAATGGTATTGGTCCTTTTACACTATGAAGGAGATAAATTATTTATTATTAATTAATAAATTGCTTTTTTTAGTTTGATCACCTCTAGAACAGGATCCTGAGTGTTGCTGTGAATCTAGACCCCCCCCCCAGCCTTAACAATTTTTTTCTTAGACTTATTAAGTTGTGAAATGACACCTTTTTATTACCATAGTTCCATCCAGCAACTCTGAGATTTGTGTGTATGTGTTGTGGGCCGCCAGTGGTCAGAGGAGCTGGCAGCAGAGTTGGACAGCGAGGAGGTTGGGGAGGAACATAGGCCTGTCCTGGAGGTTGGGGGTAGGTTCAGACAAGGGGTCTAGTTGGAGGCAGAGATGGGGGTCAAGGCTGTCTGGCAGTTTTCAGTTGCCTACAGAGCAAGACAGCAGTGAGGCAGAGGAACAGCTGGAGCCTGTTCCCAGTGTGCGCATGCGCAGGGCTGCCAGAAGAAAAGAACAGCTCAGAAATCAGGGTCGACTTGGGAGTAAAGCCATAGGTGGATGGTGAATGGCCCCTCCCAAATAAAATAATAAAAGAGGAGTGAAAGGGGAGTGGGCTTTTGCTTGAAACAATTTCTTCGTTCGTTCGTTCATTCATTTCAGGAGTGTGAAGATCTGTCCGTGAATCTCAGAGACTCTGTGCCAAGTCTTTCCTTGCACTATGAGTAGATATAGAAGGAATGAGAGGTTCTTTCACCTTGTCCAATATTGCACTGGCCTTTAAGGATATTTGTCCCATGTAACAAGAGTTTTAATAGCGTAGAAGACAATCTGCTTCCAAAACTTCTTCCCTGGAATTTACTGATCCATATCACATTTTGCAGAGTCCGGGCAGCCAAATCCACACTCCATTATGTGCCCTTGAATCACTGGACGAAGCCCAAGTCTGAAGGAATAATTTAATTCCCCTGTCACACTAATTCAAGACTGGCAGACATCTGAAAGATGTTACTTAAGCTTCCCACCAGCGGTGGGTTTCAAAAAAAAATTCCAACCTACTCTGTGGGTGTGGCCTCCTTTGTGGGAGTGGCTTGCTGGCCATGTGACCTGGTGGGAGTGGCTTGCCAGCCATGTGTTTTCTTTCTTTCTTTCTTTCTTTCTTTCTCTCTCTCTCTCTCTTTCTCTCTCCCCTTCCTTTTGTCTCTCTGTCCCTTTTTCCTTTTTTTCTTTCATCTCTCTCTCACTTTTTCTTTCTTTTTTTCTTTATTTATTTCTTCCTTTCTTTCTCTTTCTCTGTGTGAGTCTGTCTGTCTGTGTGTGTGTGTGTGTGTGTGTGAGTGGTGGGTTTCAAAAAATTTGGGAACCTCTTCTGTAGGTGTGGCCTGCTTTCTGGTGGAACCTCTTCTAACCGGTTCGGTAGATTTGACGAACCGGTTCTACCAAACTGGTGCAAACTGGTAGGAACCCACCTCTGCTTCCCACTGGAAGGATGCACTGTCCTTCCCAAGGAAAATATCTTTTCTTACTCAGATTTTTTTTAAAGAAAATGTTTTGCAAATTGCATTTTAGTGTACTAATACACTGCACATTGTTTATTATTTTTCTGTGCTGGGATTATTCTAAGGTTTGTTTTTCAAAAAAGGTGTTAAAAAGGAAAGGAAAGCTCAAAACTATGTCTAACAACGTGGCATTCCCATTTTTAAAAGTCACTAAAATGAAACATACAGCAACAGATGCTACTATGATCACCTCTGTTGGCGTTTGAGATAAAACACCAAGGGGAGACAGTAGATTAAAGGCAGGCTTTCAGTGAAAAGCAAGTGAATGGGCTAAATATATTATGATACAGCTGTCAGTCTGAGATACCAAAGATAGCAAGTCATCAGTTACTGAGGTTATGATTACGATGTTCAATGTCATGAGAGTATCATTTGAATTTTCCTTCTGTTTGCCATTCAGGGTCACCTACACTAAAATGACTCAGGCCATCTGCAGTCATGATGGTCAGGGTTATCTATTCCAGTGTTTCTCAACCTTGGCAACTTGAAGATGTCTGGACTTCAACTCCCAGAATTCCCCAGCCAGCGAATATGAATTGTCTATGGAGATTCTCAGTCGTCCAGGTCGTGGTTTTTTTCAAGAGGCAACTAATTTCTGGTTTTTCTCTGAAGACGTTTCCCTTCTCATTCAAGAAGCTTCTGCAGCTGAAGAGTCTAGTTGCCTCTTGAAAAAACACTGTTGGCACATGCTATAGGATTATTGAAAATATCAACTTCCATAAATTAGGATTCCACCTGACCCATGAACTCTTTTTTGGCAACATTTTCAAACCTCGTCATTATTTGCATTTATATCTTATATTTACTAAATCCAAAGAACATCTTAAGTGCTGTGCTTCAAGTGTGCGTGCGTGTGTGTGTGTGTGTGTATCAGAGGTGGGTTCCTACCAGTTCGCACCTATTCGGTAGAACCGGTTCGTCAAATCTACCGAACCGGTTAGAAGAGGTTCTACCAGTGGACCCGGAAAGCAGGCCACACCTACAGAAGAGGTTCCAAAAATTTTTGAAACCCACCACTGGTCCTTGGATATGATTATTCTACACTATCATGCTCCTATTTATAAAACTCAGTGCCTCTGTGAAAGGTAAGGATGACTACTGCGTTTGTGGTGCAATCAGAACATTGCGTGTGTTGAAGTTGTTTTAACGCAAACCAAAGATGCCTTTAAAAAACAAGTTGACATCCTATTCTTATGCATGCCAGTGCTGTGTGTGAGGTAATTTAAGGTGGTTCTGACAAGTGTCGTCGGCATCTTCATATCCGGTCATATGGGCGGCAAGCCACTCCCATCCAGTCACATGGGCGGCAAGCCACTCCCACAAAGGAGGCCACACCCACAAGTAGGTTCGAACAATTTTTGAAACCCACCACTGGTGTGTTGTGTGTGTGTGTGTGTGTGTGTGTGAGAGAGAGAGAGAGAGAGAGAGAGAGAGAAAGAGAGAGAGAAAGAGAGGGAGAATAAGATCTCTTTCATCCCTTCATACCTATCATATTCCCTTTAAAGATAGTGTATATTTATAGTTTTCACCTACCGTACCACACAAAGGTAAAATGTCAATCTTATATTTTCACCATATCCTTACTCTTCTTCTTTAGATATAACATCATCCATTATTAAGACTAACTCCAACAGAAGGCTCAAGACTATTTTTGCTCTGAATCACGTATTTACCGCCTGAAAATGAGCATTACAGAACTTTGCAATCTTTTTATTCCTATTCCACATACACTGTGAGTGTCAAATTCACATCACTCTCTGCAGAAAAGTCTTCATTGGACCGTACTGTTCAGTCAGACCCATTAAGAAATACTGAAAAAGCACTTCTAACAAGGGAAATATTCCTACATGTATCTTCCACCCTTTATAAATCTTTATAGAAGCGGAGAACTAGGACCCACTTGCAAAGTCTTATTTCATTTATCAGAGGCTTAATGAACTGAGTTAAGTGGGAAACTGTGACTTAAGTAGACAAAAGCACCGGAAGAATTAAGGTTCAGTGTGCTTTTTAACGCCACGCCCCCCCCCAAATTTGTGATGGATCCAAAAAGCAAATTTGCAAGTTCTTCTCATGCAAAAATCCAATCCTACTAATCTGCCCTCTCCAACAATTGTATGTAGAAGTGAGGCTTTTAAAGAATTGCTATTATTAGACCACCAGGAGTCAGAAAACCTTGCTGATTGCAAGGTTTTGCAAATGTTTCAAATGTCACCCCAACCTTCCTGCCTGTCCCCTATTTGAACGTTTGCAGGAGTAATACAGAATAAAGCTTGCAACATCCAATCTCCCTACTACTCCTGTTTTTCAAACCCAGTAGCAGTTCACATTTTTCAGAAAGCAAGACCCATCTCAGAGCTGTCTTTGAAATGTTTGCTCTTTTAGGCATACAAAAATGGCAAAACTCAGAATGAAATTAGAGTTTAGCTGGTCAAACACACCCCAAAAAGCAATCTCTCTCTATTGTCCAACAATGTTAAAATGGGGGGGGATAGTTTTTCAAGAGACAGGCGCGTCCACTAGAATGGCATCTTAACAACAATTCGAAAGGAAACAAAAGAAAACAATAATATACTATTTAAACTGCGTGCGACATAAAGGATGCATCTTTCACCCCTTCCCTGCTGCATTTCTATTCTTCTGCCAAGCTGAACTAAAGAAACTGCTCTAACCATTTGCACCAATGCAACACAGCTTTGCTTGGAATCAATATAACCAGGACTGCGCGCCGAGCCTGTAATCTGCAAAAGCCAAGCTTCCCTCCAATTCCAACATCTAATTTCTGCTCTAGATCAGGAGGCCTTACCCAGGACCAAGGGGACTCAGTGTCTTCAGATGACATCTTGAGAAGATTCTTTTCCTCCATTGCCAGAGGGCTATGCTGCCAAGGACGTCAACACTGATTTAAGTTTCAAACCTGAAACAAAAATCCTGCCTTTAAAGCAACGTGTCGTTTTGACAACAAAGATGCAGACAGAATAATTTCCCAGCGATTCTCTTTGCTTGCTAGTTTAGCCTGCTCATGTTTTTGGAACTTTAGCCTGGAAGAGAAACATGAGCTCTGTAACCTGGTACCCGATGGCTTGGCAGCTGACTCCTCAAGTCGCCCTGTTAAGTCATAAGCCTCCTGGAAAAGGTGTTTACGTCTCCAGAGCAAAATAACTACCAACGTTTTGCATCGGGATGAACAATTCAGAGATTTACTCTTCCATTAAGGGTGAGGAAGGGGATGGAGTGCAAGATGGAAGTTGGTAACTGTGGTGTTGTTAAAAAAACAACAACATCCACTGGGGTTCTGCTAGACTATGATAAAACTCCCAATATTTAAAAATATGATTATTCATCCAAGATGAACCTTATAAACTAAGAGGACAGCAGGAGCCATTGGGCATGTGAATCTGTTTATGGAAATTTGCCAAAATACTGTTTAGCATGGGATATTCAGATGTATTTCTTATAGCATTTCATTTTCATTTGATTTTATTTGTAGGCCGCCCTTTTCCCTGAGGGGACTCAGGGCGGCTCACAGAAAACCAGGGAGGGGGGAATACAACACTAAAACGACAACACATAATAAAATAATAAGCAACATGCATACAACATTCGGGCGGGGTAATGGTCCTTATCCCCAGGCCTGACGGGCGAGCCAGTTCTTCAAGGCTGTGCACTGACCCACTAAAAATAATAACAGCAGCGTTGGTGTAACAAGTTGTTTCAGGCACGATGCTATTAACTTGGTGGCAGCTCCGACCCTATGGAACGATCTCCCCGTGGAGATTCGTACCCTCACCACCCTCCAGACCACCCTTAAAATCTGGCTATCCCGTCAGGCCTGGGGTTAAAGACCGTAACCCACCCGAATAGTATGAATGTTGTGCTTTTAATGATGTACTGTCTTATGTGTTAATTGTTTGTTTCCCTCCCCTTTTTCGAGTTGTAAGCCGCCCTGAGTCCCCCCAGGGAAAAGGGCGGCATATAAATAAACTACTAAAAAAAAAAACCTATTTTATGGTTGCACAATCGTAGCTTAATGTCGTCGTTTTATTTTTTAACACTGCTCAAAGCTCTCCTGATTTTGTTCCCCAAAGAAATAATTGGATATGGGAAATTGCTTCTGGATTTTTATTTTATTTCAATACCGAGCGGGGTGAGGGAGATCCACCATCTTCTTCTTAGCAAGTGTGTCTTAAGTATATCTTGAGGTCATGGTGCACAATCAGTGTGGGCTCTGATTTAAAAAAAAAACAAACACCACCAATGACCAGACTCTTTAATTTCAATATAGGCATAGTTCTTTTTTTTTTTTTTAAATAGTGGAATTTAAAAGTCCTTAGCTCTGAATAGATCACAGCCCTTATAGATGAAGTGCTTAAAACTTTTTGCCACTGAAGAAACTGAATTACTGTACAAGCAGTGTCATTCCCCAGGACAAGAATGCTCCTAAAAATTAGACATTTTAATTTTATTTAAAATTAAAGAAATGAAGAACTCGTTGCCCATCAAGGAGTTAGAGAGGACAATCGATTTGTCCTTTCTCTGTTGTGATTTAGTGCCAAGTCCTTTTGGCGGATTTCCAGCATCTGACGATTCCTTATCCCCATTCTTGCGCTGATAGCTGTAAATACTGTTAAAAGCAGAAAATGAATTGCACTGAAGCAGGCCTCTGGTCTGTGGATACAGTTCCCCTCTTCTGGTTTAACCCTAGGAAAAAAATGTCTTTTTTTTTCTGATATAATACAAAATGTCAGAGAACATTCCCTGTGGTCACCTGCTGATGTTTATGCTGTACAGTCCAAACATGGGCTACTTTCAAGGCAGCTACATCTCTGAATACGTCCCTGAATTTGTAAAAACTTTTCCAATACATTAGATGGTTGAAGTTTTTAGGGAATCTGGAAAGGAAATACCTTTGAAACAATGACCCAACGGGTCATGGATTGTCTAACATGCTATTAAAAACTCTTTTTTTCTGTGTATAATCTTTAGATGGATGAAACAGTGTATTGACCGAAGGTACTTCAAAAAGACTAATTTACAAAATATATTCAAAATCCAGAACCCGTGACTCCTGTAGGCTTGAAATTTTATAAAACACTTTATACATAAAAGTTATCATAAAACATTGGTGGCATAATACAAAATGTCATAAAACATCTCCTGTGGTCAACTGTCGATATTTGTGATAAAACAGTTGAATATGGGCTATTTTCAAGGCAATACACCTCTGTATATCTCCTCAATATTTCCCTCTCCTGCTTTTACAATGAGATTAGATATTAAACGCTCTGTCATTGTTGAAGGCGTTGAGGAAACTGAAAAGGAACTATCTCCTTAACAGAGTCCTATAAATGCTTTCAACTTTAAACATTATCTACAACAAACAACGGTTCTGAGACTAGCATCTTCTAGAATCATCCACCCAGGGTTGTGGCGTACCCAAAGTAATGAGGATGGGCTTTGAATCACCTCAGCAATGGAAAGAAGTGATTGTGGAAGATGCTCAAAATTACTAGTAGGGTGCCAGTGGTGAGAATCAAGTAATTTAACAACCGGTTCTTTGCCCTAATGACTGGGTGGGTGGGCGTGGCCATGGTGGGTGTGGCTGGGGGGGGGGTGACAGGCAGCACTTGGCCTCCTGTACCACCCTGAGAGCAAAAACAGGCCCCCGCATCCTATTTTGGGCCTACTAGGTCTCCCTGCAGCCTCCTGGAAGCAAAAACAGGCCAGGAGGCATTCCCCCCCCCCCGCGCCCCATTTTGGGCCTATTAGGTCTCCCTGCACTTACTTGGGAGCCAAAACAGGGTGTGTGGGAACTCCTGGAAGGGATGGGGCATGGCCAGCCAGAAATGTAACAACCGGTTTGCCGAAACCGGCCTGAACCGGCTGAATCCCACCACTATAAAAGGCCTAAGTGTCCATTTTCATTAAAATGGAAATATAAGGCACAATTCCTTGGACAGTTGTTTTCTGCAATTCCCACTAAGTCTTACACACTGCCATGCTCTTCGTGCTTCCCATTCATTTTATTGGGGCTTGAATGGGACAACTGCCCAATTCATTTCTGCCCCCAGCTCTCTATCCAAATCTGTTTTGCAACAGCTGTTCACTTATCACAGTGTTTCTCAACCTTGGCAACTTGAAGATGTCTGGACTTTAACTCCCAGAATTCCCCAGCCAGCGAATGCTGGCTGGGGAATTCTAGGAGTTGAAGTCCGGACATCTTCAAGTTACCAAGGTTGAGAAACACTGACTTATCAGTTGCTCTATACACTAAGAATGGAGCATTTTCTGCCTACTGACTTCTAATTCAATAAAAGGTTAAGAAGGGAACCTACAT
The DNA here is from genome assembly GCF_051295495.1 of Thamnophis sirtalis. Lineage (NCBI taxonomy): Eukaryota > Metazoa > Chordata > Lepidosauria > Squamata > Natricidae > Thamnophis > Thamnophis sirtalis. The sequence goes on from NW_028261396.1 coordinate 1,106,439, forward strand.
CTAAATGTTGAACCACCCCACCCCAAATATTTCATGATAAAATAATTTCTATAATTTATACGAGCAGAACAAAGACAGGGGAAGCCTATAAACAATTCAACTACAACAAGCAGTAATTCCACTCTGCTTCTGACACAAAAGGAACAGTTTAAACATTCTTAAATTATAAAAGGTACTGACACAGTCTGAAATTATAAGCACAAATGTGTCTAACAAAATAGAATTATAATACAGATAGTTCAAATTGGTCTACATGTTTGTCTACATTCACTGTTCCCTCTAAGGTGCGCGGCGGCGCGGCGGCGCACGTGACAAGAAAACACCGCGCAGCCGTTTCTAACTACGCACAGTGATTTCTGTCACAGGCAGAAGGGGAATATCTGCTGCCGCCTCCTCCTCCTCCACCAGCACTTCCGGATTTGCCGCCCGACACAGCTGAGGTGAAGCCGCCAAAGCTCCCGTCAGCCGCGGGAGCTAGTAGGAAGGCGGCAGAGGGGGCGGGAGTAGGAAAAAAAGACCTCATGGCTTCTCAAAAGCACGGCGGAGGTGGCGGCAGGGGTAACCCAGAGCCCAGCTGAGGTGCTCTGAGGGGAGGGGGAGGCACCGCCACTGCTGCCACGGGCGGGGGCGCCTGCAGGAGCTTTGGCTGCTTCACCTCGGCTGCAGCGCTGGGCAGAAAATGTGTTGGTGATGTTGGAGGAGGAGGAGGTGGCGGCGGTGGCAGCAGTTATTCCAGTGGCGGCGGGGGCTCGTTGGCATCTTCAGTGGCAGCCCTGCCCCCTGTGAAAAAAAACGAAGATGGAGCAGATCCACGCAGACGACGTTGCTGCAACATGACTGGAGGAGGAATTCTGGGAGTTGAAGTCCACAAGGCTTAAAGCTGTCAGGTTTGAAGACCCCTGGGATTTTTTTTCCTAAAGGGTTAGGGGTGCAAGGATCTTGTAACTTGACAGCTTTAAGACTTGCGTGCTTCAAATATCAGAGTTTCTGAGCCAACATGACTGGAGGAGGAATTCTGGGAGTTGAAGTCCACAAATCTTAAAGCTGTCAGGTTTGAAGATCCCTGGGATTTTTTTCCCTAAAGGGTTAGGGGTGCAATGATCTTGTAACTTGACAGCTTTAAGACTTGCGTGCTTCAAATATCAGAGTTTCTGAGCCAACATGACTGGAGGAGGAATTCTGGGAGTTGAAGTCCACAAATCTTAAAGCTGTCAGGTTTGAAGACCCCTGGGATTTTTTTTTTCTAAAGGGTTAGGGGTGCAAGGATCTTGTAAAAACAGCTTTAAGACTTGCGTGCTTCAAATGCCAGAGTTTCTGAGCCAACATTTTGGTTGCTAAGCAGGAGCGTTGTTAAGTGATACTGATATTATATAACACTTTTAATTAAGCGGGTACCTTGAATAAACATAACTTTGAGTTTCAAATAATACTGATTTCGTTGTTGTCTTGGGTGACATCTGTGAAAAAAATTCCGGTGCTCAGGCATGAAAATATGCCACTCAAACACTATACTTTTCTGCTCACACTGAAAAAAAATTAGAGGGAACATTGTCTACATTATGGAGGTTTTTTTTAAAAAAAAGTTCAGCTGAACATTTAAGTTCCCCCAATATTTTCACAACTTATTTTTGGCTGAAAGAGACTCCTTGAAGATGTCAGATAATTTCTTATCAAATATGACGTCCTGTCAAAAAGAAGAGGGGCTTGTCTTCTTTGGCATTGGCGGTTTGAAACTCGTCTCTTAGTCGGAATTGCCACTCATCTTCTAGTTCCAGCCGGACAACCGTTTGGCGAAGAGAGTTTCTATCTTGGCAAATGACACATAAGGTGGCACCTGTGGGAATTATTATTATTATTATTATTATTATTAGCATTTGTATTACATATACATAACTAATAGAAAAGAATATTGTAGCTCAGGTTTGAACTGTGGGGTCCTTAGTAATCTCCGAGCTTGGCTGTTTTCTTGCAGATGTTTCATTACCCAACTAGGCAACCGTGGCACGACAAAACTGCGCTCGACTAAAGCGCGCCCGATTAAACCGCGTCGCTGACGTCATCAACAGGGCGACAACAGCGAGCGCGGAGAAAGAAGGGCGCTTTAAATAGCGCTTTGAAAGCAAGCCGATTCAACTTAAGGTAAGGGTTAGGTTTAGGGTTAGGTTTAGGGTTAGGTTAAGGGTTAGGGTTAGGGTTAGGATTAGGTTTAGCGTTAGGTTAAGGGTTAGGTTTAGGGTTAGGTTTAGGGTTAGCTTTAGGGTTAGGTTTAGGGTTAGGTTAAGGGTTAGGGTTAGGGTTAGGGTTAGGGTTAGGGTTAGGGTTAGGTTAAGGGTTAGGGTTAGGGTTAGGTTTAGGGTTAGGTTAAGGGTTAGGTTTAGGTTTAGCGTTAGGTTAAGGGTTAGGGTTAGGGTTAGGTTAAGGGTTAGGGTTAGGGTTAGGGTTAGGATTAGATTTAGCATTAGGTTAAGGGTTAGGTTTAGGGTTAGGTTTAGGGTTAGCTTTAGGGTTAGGTTTAGGGTTAGGTTAAGGGTTAGGGTTAGGGTTAGGGTTAGGGTTAGGGTTAGGGTTAGGGTTAGGTTAAGGGTTAGGGTTAGGTTTAGGGTTAGGTTAAGGGTTAGGTTTAGGTTTAGCGTTAGGTTAAGGGTTAGGTTTAGGGTTAGGTTAAGGGTTAGGTTTAGGGTTAGGTTTAGGATTAGATTTAGCATTAGGTTAAGGGTTAGGTTTAGGGTTAGGTTTAGGGTTAGCTTTAGGGTTAGGTTTAGGGTTAGGTTAAGGGTTAGGGTTAGGGTTAGGGTTAGGGTTAGGGTTAGGGTTAGGGTTAGGGTTAGGGTTAGGTTAAGGGTTAGGGTTAGGTTTAGGGTTAGGTTAAGGGTTAGGTTTAGGTTTAGGGTTAGGTTAAGGGTTAGGTTTAGGGTTAGGTTAAGGGTTAGGTTTAGGGTTAGGTTTAGGATTAGGTTTAGGGGGATTAGGTTTAGGTTTAGGGGTTAATTTTAGGTTTAGCGTTTACAGCGTGCTTTTTTCTCCGCGCTGTTGTCGCGCTGTGATGACGTCAGCTACGCAGTTTCATCGAGCGCCCTTTAGTCGAATGCGGTTTTGTGGTGGAACCCTAGGTAACATCATCAGCGCTAGAAGGTAGTGGGGTTTGTTCTTTTTTTTATATACTTGAACCGTGATGCTGAACCTATGGCACACGTGCCACCAACGGCACATGGAGCCCTCTCTGCGGGCACACGAGCCACCACGCCCTCCACCCTGCATTCACCTCCCACCAGCCAGCTGATTTTTGAGTCTCTGACGCACATACGGGAGATGTGTACGTATGCATGGGGAAGGGGAGTCATATGTGCATGCGTGGGGGCGCGGAGAGTTGTGTGTGCATGCAGGGGGTACAACGTGCCCCCTGCAGCCCATTTTTGGTCCCAGGTTGCTTCAGGGAGGCCTGCTACGCCCAAAACTGGCAGGGGGTCGCACACACATGCACGGGGCGGGATAGGGGGAGCATGGGGGTGTCGTACATACATTGCATTATGGGTGTGGGCATGCAAGTGCATGGTTTGGGCATACGAGGACAAAAAGATTAGCCATTACTATACTAGAGAATTGCTCAGTCAGTACTGGTATAATGCTCTTCATTATGGAACCAAATCAAGGAACCACTAAGAACGCTCCCACCATTGCAGAGAGCCGAGGTGGCGCAGTGGTTAGAGTGCAGTACTGCAGGCCACTTCAGCTGACTGCTATCTGCAGTTCAGCAGTTCAAATCTCAGCCTTCCATCCTTCCGAGGTGGGTGAAATGAGGACCCAGACTGTGGGGGCGATATGCTGACTCTGTAAACCGCTTAGAGAGGGCTGAAAGCCCTATGAAGCGGTATATAAGTCTAACTGCTATTGCTATCACTGTAGGGCCAGCCATAAACCACATAAACAGGGAGCAAATCCCACTCCTTATATCACTGATGATGTTACCTAGTTGGGTAATGAAATATGCTCAAGAAAACACCCCAGGTTCAGAGAGAGCACCAAGGACCCCTCGGATACATAACTCTCTGAGAACTAAAAACAGAAATCATACACCACAGCCGGCACCCAAATCCCAGCTCTCAATTGTGGAATGACTTAAAAGACATTATTAGTCGAAAGGACAACCATTTTAGCACTCAAGAACAACCAAGGAATCTCTTAGAAATATGCTTGTCTCCTTTCCCTCTTTCCCTCTCTGCGTCATAGGATACCTTTCAGAGGTGGCAAACATAATTCATATCTCCTTCCACTGGCTGAATATAGTATTTAAAATAAGTGGGCATTAGAGCAGTCAATCCAACATGATGGTATAGGGCACCTCCTGCAGTTTATATTCCAGGGAAGTGGGGAGATGTATGAAACGAAGGGGGAAGAGATTTGGGAGGTGTAAGTGAAGAGAGAGCTGAGGAAGAGTCATAGTCTTAGCTCTATCACAATCTCTGCTTGCCAGGAAAAAGGTTACATATTTGGCACCAAGGAAGCAGGGATTGGCAATCACAGATAGGTGGTAATATTGAAGGAATCTGGTTCTAACCAATTCAAAATTATTATGAAATATTTATTCAGCTTCCTGTTGTAACAAAGGAAAGAGAAGGAAACCAAAATAATTTCCAATACAAGAAAGATGTTTTGGGTGGTAGCAAACCAATGGATCCTTTACAGTTATCCATGGGTAAAATTTTAACAGGGGGGAGGGAGGGAGGGAGGGAGGGAGGGAGGGAGGGAGGGAGGGAGGGAGGGAGGAAGGAAGGAAGGAAGGAAGGAAGGAAGGAAGGAAGGAAGGAAGGAAGGAAGGAAGGAAGGAAGGAAGGAAGGATCCATCAGAACAATTAAGGTATATGACATTACTCCTTGCAAAACATTTAGCTTCCTTCTTGGCAATTAGATTTGTCAAAATGCTATTTTAGAAACAGATCAGGTTCCCTGTTCGCAGGAAGCCAATCTGTTCCTGCACTCAATAGATCTTTCTTCCTGGAAGGTTCTTTCCCCCCGCTCCCCCTGAGTAGCTTTTCAGGTAGGAAAGTTCAAGTATCAGAGACTCAGATACTTTTGTCCTGCCTGCCTGCCTGCCTGCCTGCCTGCCTGCCTGCTCCAAAGATGTCAAGTCACTCTATGTATCAGCAGCAACCTCTTACCTTTCAAAAAGTGGAATTTCTTCAGGAAGCTGGCTACAACAAAGGAATCACAGAGATACAGCAGAAGTCCACTAAACAGCATCTCAGAGCAGCTGACATTCAGGGAATGAGGCCGGGAACTAACATAACAAACAGCAATCTATTTGCAACAGGAACAAAACAGCAAGAGTGATTTACTCTCCATCCAGAGGCGATTCAAGTTAATATTACTAAACAGTTATGGCCAGTGGTGAAATTCGACATTGTGTGGCCGACGGCAACAAACAGGACATTTGCAGAAGGTTTGGTGTTGAAGAAAGTGGGGGAGGAAGAAATTATATTTATAAGGCGTTCTTGTCTTGTTACAATATTTGCTTGCATTTGTGAGCTGCCAAGGTGTTTTTGTGACTGTGGCAGGAGATACATTTGATAAATAAATTCAGAAGAAGCAGGCAGAGTCCACTTGGCAAACTATGGCCCTCCAGGTACTGTTAGAAGCAGGAGGAGCAATAGAGAAGAATGCTGGGAGTTGAGGTTCAGCTACATTTGAAGGGCATGTGCACATGTGCGCATGTGCACATGGAAGAGCCAAGGTGGCGCAGTGGTTAAATGCAGCACTGCAGGCTACTTCAGCTGACTGCAGTTCTGCAGTTCGGCTGTTCAAATCTCACTGGCTCAGGGTTGACTCAGCCTTCCATCCTTCCGAGGTGGGTAAAATGAGGACCCGGATTGTTGTTGGGGGCAATATGCTGACTCTGTAAACCGCTTAGAGAGGGCTGAAAGCACTATGAAGCGGTATATAAGTCTAACTGCTATTGCTATGTGGTGATGACGACGACGGTGATGTTTCCATTCAGTCATGCCTGATTCTTGGTGATTTTATGGGCCAGGACTCCCCACATCTTTCAATCTTGCACTACTTCTTTGCGTTTTTCTATGCTCTGGCGGCAGGGGAGGGTTCCGGCAGCCACTACTGCTGTTTCGCTTGTGGGTGGGCTGCACATGCATGCGCAGTACAATTAAAATTGTTCTGTGCATGCGCAGAACTGAAAAACAAGATGGCGACGCCTGAGGAGCTGCACAGAGAACCAGTTTCGGGGCATGGCAGGCCTGGGTCGTTGCCCGTTTCTGTGACCCAGTCCATTAAACCACTACTGGTTCGGTCGAACCAGCCGAAACCAGTAGGAACCCACCACTGTCTGTTGGGTGTCTGCTTTGATGGTGTCCAGCCACTGTGTGACTGGTTTTCTTTGACGTCTAACTTTTCCAAACATAATTACTTTCTCCAGTACGTGCATATATTTTATTTTTATATTTATATACAGTGTTTTAATTAATACATAGTTGATTACCTGTGGTCCTAAATTAAGGTAACAATCCACAGATAGTACTGGCTGGTTGTAATTCTTCAGTGAAAGCGGGAAGAAGCGATGGCTGTGATTCTGGAGGTATTTTTCAAGCAATAATTGAGCAGGAGCTGCCAAGAATGTATGCTTGCTGTCAGGGGCACATATATATTGAGCTGAGCCAATACTCATTAAATTATCTGACACCTGAAAAGAAAACAATGATTGTGGTAGCGATTTTTTTTTTAAAGGAGTGACTTTGTAAAATAAAGTTTAAAAATACATATAGCGGAACAAAATCACATACAACAATACAATTATATAACTGACTGAGGGAGAAAAATGTTGAGATGTCTCACATATTCAATGCCTGGAATGCTCTACCCGACTCCGTTGTTACATCCTGTTGTGGCCCAGCAGGAGCCGTTGGAGCTGCCACCAGACTCCGACAGCGAGGGGCCCTATGAGTCGGTTCTGGAGGATGTGGAGGACCCTGGACAGGGTTCTGACTCTGAGCAGGGCGCAGAGAGGCTGGTTGGCCACCAGGAGGCGCCTGAGCCTTGGACCAGTGGGGAGGAGACAAGGGAGTGTGATCCAGATGTCATGCATTGGAGCAGTGGGGAGGAGACAAGGGAATTGTTCCTGGATGCCCGGCAACGGAAAGCTAATAGGCGTAAGGAACAGTTGCGCAGTTACAGGAGATAATTGCACTCAGCTGCTGGTAATTAAGCTCCTCTCAAGACTATAAAAGGAATGATTGTGCACACGCCCTTTTGCAGGAGTCAATGTATGCACTAAAGTGGGAGAACTTTTGTGGCCGTCTTGTCTGTGCTGGATTGCTGCCAAGGGCCTGTCTGTCTGTTAATAAAGTCCTTGAAGTATCTTTGTTCTCGGCTTTGGTGTGGGACGAGGGGCATCAGAACACATCCTCAAACCCTCACAGCTTCAACCTTAAACTGTTTACCGTGGACCTCACCCCATTCCTAAGAGGTCTGTTCTACTGTCCCCATTTATTTGTATTCATTTCCTTTGTTCATGTCCATGTTCATATTTATACCTGCTGTCTTGTACATGTTTGACAAATAAAATATTTGAGAGTATGTATTTAAGCATGCAGATAAATACAAATATGACGACACACAAATACACATTTTCAGAAGCGTTTTTGAGAGCTTAGATATCACTTAAGATATATGGACATGATTGTGATTGTCTTGGCATTTTGACCACTTCCTTCCAAAATAAACAAAACAATCAATTTATTTATTAATTTTTTGGGGGCCACTCATCTTGTGAATGTGACTTACACATCCAGTTAGAGCAATAAAAAAATAATATTAACAAAGAATAAAAACCTACCATGGTCACCAAGGATAAACCAAACCAAAACAATAACCGAAACCTCTAAACAGACCTTCAGTGTTTCACAAAAGCCCTGTCTCAGGCTTGCAGCTATCTTTCCTTTTGGATCTTTGGCCTGCCACACTTTCTATTATTCTACTATGCATTTTCTATTGTGGGAAAATGGGAGGAGGGATTGTATGGAGTTAGATGATGTGTAGCCATAACAACATTCTTTCTAGAAAGCCAAGGTCATCCTTTGTCTTTGCACCTCTACACAACTGACCGGAATTGGATGGGTGGAAGCTGCCAGCATGGCAGTGGGAGATTAGACCATGGGATGGACTTGTGGGTGAGGGGGCAAGATCTTGAACTTTCAACTGGGTGGGGGAAACCGGGAAGCTTTCAGATTCGGGTTTTCCCAGATGTGCCAACATGGCTCTCTTAATAAATAATTTAAATTGGAACTTTGAGCAATGCATTGCCTTGGACTCTTGATTTAATTTTAATTTAATTAAATTTTAACGCTGTTTGGAACCCTGACATCCTGCAGGATTGGGGTCAACCTGATCTTGAAGTTATAGCGTTCCAAAGCACAGGTACCCTGTCAGGCCTGCAGTGGTTCCTTTAAGAATCTTTGGCCTGCCACACTCTCATTAAGGAGTGGCGGGGGTAATTAGCAAGGCGTAGAATGTGTTGTTTTCAAAATAAAAAATTCCTTTCTAAAAGCTCAAGGTCATCTTTTGTCTCCCAAACCTTTGCACCTGATCGGAAGCAGTTGGGCGCAGGTGCTAGCATGGAAGAAGAAGATTGGACCATGTGATGGACTGTGGGTCCATCATGAACTTTTAACTGGGTGGGATCCTGATGTAACTTCCAGAATTGGGCACGATGCCAACATGCCTGCCTTATTAAATTGGAACTTTAAGCATAGTTTTGCCTTCGACTCTGACTTAATTCTGCATGATATTTGGAACGCTGACATACCCTTTAATTGATTTATGGGATTCCCCAGCATAATCAATGTGGCTTTGCGTGCTATGCACAAAAAACAAATAATAAAATTTAAAAATCCACGTAATACTGAAAAGAAAACTATCCAAAATATAAAATGATGACCAAACCGGATAATTAGATAACCAAAAGGGACTCGGTTTAATTGAATTCCACCCCCAAGAATTAACAATTTTTATAAAGACAAATAGAGTTGGAGATTGGCATATATCTGGGAGCATGGTATGTCTGTGTGTGTGTGAGAGAGAGATTATTCCAGAGCAGAGAGACAGCAACCAAAAAGTCACGTACTTCTAGGATGCGTGAGATGGCAAATTTCAAAAGAGGGAACCTGAGCATTGTGAGATTGTGTGTGGGGTGGGTAGATGTTCTTGAAATAAGGCAGTTCTGCAAGTTCCCAGTCTTTTGCCACTGAGAGCTTTTATAGGTGGTAACCAGCACCTTGAACCTCATGTGGAAATCTACTGAGCGCAGAAGAGGGATGTCACAAAGGCATAATGTGCTGCATCTATAAGTACCCACACTGCTGCATTCAGAACCAAATTTCACATGGCTGTACAACGGGAGCGGGGTTGTCAAACTTGTGGCCCACGGGCCGAATGTGTCATGCGCCAGCCATCCCCATGCCCAGTTTAACGAAGGGAGAAAAAGTCCCCATACGTCATGTGATGCTGCCGTGTTGATGTGAGTTTGATACCCCTCACTGATGGGTATCAAAAAAATTTCAAACCTACTCTGTGGGTGTGACCTCCTTTGTGGGAGTGGCTTGATGGCCATGTGACCTTGTGGGAGTGGCTTGCTGGCCATGTGTTCTCTCTCTCTTTCTCTCTCTCTCTCTCTTTCCTTTCTTTTGTCTCTCTGTCCCTTTTTCCTTTTTTTCTTTCATCTCTCTCACTTTTTCTTTCTTTTTTCTTTCTTTCTTTCTTTCTTTCTTTCTTTCTTTCTTTCTTTCTTCCTTTCTTTCTCTCTCTCTCTCTCTCTCTCTCTCTCTCTCTCTCTCTCTCTCTCTCTGTATGTGTGTGTATGTGTGTGTATGTGTGTGTATGTGTGTGTCAGTGGTGGGTTTCAAAAAATTTTGGAACCTCTTCTGTAGGTGTGGCCTCCTTTCCGGGTCCACTGGTGGAACCTCTTCTAACCGCTTCGGTAGATTTGACGAACCGGTTCTACCGAACTGGTGTGAACTGGTAGGAACCCACCTCTGATACCCCTGCAATAGAGTGTTGCAATAGTCCCATTAGAAGGCAACTAAGCCATGAATGGCCATGACAAAAGCCTCCCAAACCAGGAATAGGTGAAACTGATACATACACAAGTTGCAGTTGTGCAAAGGCTAGCCTAGCTACAGCTGTCCCATGTTCTTTGAGCAAGAAGTGACAGGAACTCCCTTTGTCAAACTGCAGTTCACCTGGATCATGTTGTAGCTTTGGATGCAAGACCTGATCCTAAAACCGGACCTCAGTTTAGGACACCCCATTTGCTTAACCTCCGAATCTACTGAACGTCGTGACTCTGTGTCACTTTGAATCTACTGAACATCGTGTCTCTGTGTAAGTTAGTAGGTGCAACCGATTTTGTTGTATTTATTCCGTACGGCGACATTAAAGATGATACTATACTCTGTTCCTGAAGTCTCACCTTTGATTTGATATGAAAAGACCTTTGCCCTCCTACCGCTATTTGTTTCTTCATGACGCTAAATCGATTGAATCGGCAGATCCTCAAGCCTGCACTGTGGACGCGTAGATTGAAATCCACATCATCACAAACAAATCTGTTGGGAAGGACAGGAGATTCAGCATTTAAAGAACCACGTGGATTCCTGGAATTTTAATAGAAAGCCCTTGTGAATACAACAGAAGTACTGTACTGTATGGGCCCAGATTGGAAACCGACAGTAACAGGACCTGTTTAAAAAGGCATGACATTGATATTTGTCCAAGGGAACTGACGGTCTGACATCACAGTCTAAGAAAAAAACCGCACATGATATTAAATGATTCGCACAGTGTCTTACAGATCCGAACTGCTATTTCATTGGAGCTATTTTAGCAGGGAAATAATGTGCCAATTTCAGTTTTTCTTATTTTTATTTCTTTTTTTAAAAAAATGCGTGCCAGATACAAAGATGTCTTTAGTACGTTGTAAGATTTGACCCTAAAATAAAGAAGAATCATAAAATGGAAAATATTCAGCATCCTTTAGCAATAGCAATAGCAGTTAGACTCATAGGGCTTTCAGCCCTCTCTAAGCAGTTTACAGAGTCAGCATATTGCCCCCAACAACAATCCAGGTCCTTATTTTACCCACCTCGGAAGGATGGAAGGCTGAGTCAACCCTGAGCCGGTGAGATTTGAACAGCCGACCTGCAGAACTGCAGTCAGCTGAAGTAGCCTGCAGTGCTGCATTTAACCACTGTGCCACCTCGGCTCTTTAGAATCTGTAAGCATAATGGAATGAGCTACCCCAATATAACTCGGTTTCTTCCCATTCGTCCAGATGTATTAAAGCTGCCCTTAAAGTTACCCAACCGTTGAGTCCGTCAGCTATGCTGGCTGCAAATGTTAGAAACTGTAACCTCAATAAATCTATACAGCACCTGGTTGGGAAGAACTGGCTCCCTTAATCAGACTTGGCTCACCTGTTCTGGTTATACTGGACATTCTGGGTCAGGTCCACGTTCAGCATGATGAAGTCATGCACATGGCAACATGAGAATGGCTCCTTGATATCTCCACTCCTAGTCTTACTGGACCATTTCCTCATGCCAATCAAGGCATAGTGGGTGACACTGGGAGTCGATTCAATGTGCTGAAGAATTTGCTTTAGGGAAATGTTCTTTTCTCTCCAGGTATATTCACTGCAAGAGATCAGGAAATAATTTCAAATCAATAGCAATAGCAATAGCAGTTAGACTTATATACCGCTTCATGGTTCCACCACAAAACCTCGCTCGATTAAACCACGTCCGACTAAACCGCATAGCTGATGTCATCAACAGGGCGACAACAGCGCAGAGACAGAAGCACGCTGTAAACCCTAAACCTAAAATTAACCCCTAAACCTAACCCCCCTAAACCTAATCCTAATCCTTAACCTAACCCTAAACCTAACCCTAACCCTTAACCTAACCCTAACCCTTAACCTAACCCTAAACCTAACCCTAAAGCTAACCCTAAACCTTAAGTTGAATCAGCTTGCTTTCAAAGCGCTATTTAAAGCGCCCTTCTTTCTCCGCGCTGGCTGTTGTCGCCCTGTTGATGACGTCAGTGACGCGGTTTAATCGGGCGCGGTTTAGTCGAGCGCGGTTTTGACGGGTCACACCGCTTCATAGGGCTTTCAGCCCTCTCTAAGCGGTTTACAGAGTCAGCATATCGCCCCCACAGTCTGGGTCCTCATTTCACCCACCTTGGAAGGATGGAAGGCTGAGTCAACCTTGAGCCGGCGAGATTAGAACCGCCGAACTGCAGATAACAGTGGCCTGCAGTACTGCACCCTAACCACTGCGCCACCTCGGCTCTTACCTCGGCTCTCCTAAACCTAAATCAAGTTAGGTTTTTTTAAAATAAAAAATTAAAAAAAGTCTTCCTCATCACAAAAAAAATAGCCGTTTACCTTTTTCTGTCCCCAGAACAATCAATTTCAACAGCATTCCACATCACACAGGAATCATCGGAGATGACAATGAAAGGCCAAACATCTTGAGGCTTAATGCCGAGCTCTTCCTGCCGATTTCGTTCCAGCTCCAAATTATGGTAAGACAGTTCTTTAATTAAGAAGTGAGCAGCTCCTGCAACAGAGGCAGAGAAGCAGAGTGAGCTGCCAATAGGGGAAAGTGGAAGTTTCATTTTAGCGCAATGCCTTCAGCTGTACGAAAAGAATTTTCTCCCACAGTCAAAATTTTCCTTGGGCTGCTCAAAATGTTTAGACGGTTGTTCCTCTGACTTGTAACCGATGCATCCATGGGATCGACTATACGTGACTTCATTTGTACAATAACAAAATAATCTTTCGTGTGTTGTGTGCATTAAACTGAAGTCGTAAAATCATTCATCATCATCATTTTAGAAAAACACGTATTTATAACATCCTTTTCATTCAGCATGTTATAAATATCCTGGCCACCAAGCCTACAAATAAAAACTGTTTAGCTTCATTTGTTATTGGTCATTCTATACTTGAATGGAATAGAAGCAGTGGTGGGATTCAAAATTTTTTACTACCAGTTCTGTGGGCGAGGCTTGGTGGGCGTGGCTTGGTGGGCGTGGCAGGGGAAGGATACTGTAAAATCTCCATTCCCTCCCCACTCCAGGGGAAGGATACTGCAAAATCCCCATTCCCTCTTGATCAGCTGGGACTCGGGAGGCAGAGAATAGAGAGGGGCGGGGCCAGCCAGAGGTGGTATTTACCGGTTCTCCGAACTACTCAAAATTTCTGCTACCGGTTCTCCAGAACTGGTTAGAACCTGCTGAATACCACCTTTGAATGGAAGATTCTTTAGATTGAAAGCAGCAAAATGGATGGATTCCTTTACAATGGTAATGGCACCAGGAGCCTCTATTGGAAGACCTTAAAAGGTAAGGCTGAGGATAGATCAGCTTGTAGAAAATTTATTCATGTAGTCACTAAGAGTCAGCACTGATTTGATGGTACATAATCAGATTAAGGTTGATCCTCACTGATTAATCAACTGTTTATACAAGGAGCAGTTCAATCCTTTTGTGGGCGAGAACTGTATTTTATTGATTTATTGATGGCAGGGCTGCAATAGAGGATAAGCTAAAATTACTTCATTGGAAAGAGCGGATTATTTGTCTGTGTTATGCAAAGTTTCAAGTTTAATTTTATTTATAGGCCGCCCAATCCCGGAAGACTCCGGGCGGCTTACAGACAGGGGAAAGAAAACAAAAGAAAATAAAAATAAAATAGACAAGTTAAAAAACAACACAAATACATTCGTTTCAGTCGGGGCTGGACCTCAACAATGAGGTCAACAGCCCCAGGCCTGCCGGAATAGCCAGGACTTGACAGCTTTTCTGAAGGCCATGAGAGTGGGTGAGGTCCGGATTTCTGGGGGTAGTTCATTCCAAAGGGTCGGGGCAGCCACAGAGAAGGCTCTCCTCCGGGGAGCCGCCAGCCGACATTGTCTGGCTGACGGCATCTGAAGGAGGCCCACCCTGTGGGATCTTACCGGCCGTTGGGAGGAGTGTGGCAGTAGGCGGTCTCGCAGGTATGCTGGCCTTAAGCCATGCAGGGCTTTAAAGGTCATAACCAACACCTTGAATTGCGTCCGGAGACCAATGGGTAGCCAGTGCAGCTCGCGGAGGATAGGTGTGACATGGGTGTACCTAGGTACACCCAATATCGCTCGCGCGGCTGCATTCTGGACTAGTTGCAGTCTCCGAACGCTTTTCAAGGGTAGCCCCATGTAGAGCGCAAATCAGCAGCATTATCGTGGGATGTTTTTGGAAGCCATAAAAAAGAGGCTCAAGCAAGATTACATATTCCCCAGAGTTGCCCTTCCTGCTTCAGTTATTCTACCAACTAAAGTTGGTAGCCTAGTGGCCAACTAAAGTTGGTAGCCTTGTTTTATTCACACAAATAACCAATAAAACATATACCTACCCACTCCCGCACTGTTGAAAATACTTGGCAGAACAAGCATGATGTGATTGGGCCAATATTTTTTATATATTGCCATTTCATACTCTTTGACAACCAAAACATGCAAATGGTTGGCTCCATCCATTGCGTGATAAAGATTAAAAAGCCCATGTTCGTGGCGTCCTGTGGTAGGAGTAAAGGTAGGGCTCTTTATGTAGTCCTGGCTCTGTAAAATTGGGAAATTGTGTTATCAATATATCGATATGGTCAGCATCACTTCATTCAGTAATCAGGAAAGAAAACCACTGGACCCCATTTGTATTGAAATCAAGTGTACTTTTACTAATTATAAATGAACAGTTGCAAAGCTAAGCTGAGTCTGGTTAATTAGGCGCGAAAGCTAATAATATAATGCATAATTCATTCCCCTCCCCTTGGTATCTCCCCTTGGCATCCTCCGTCCAGTAACGAATGCCGAGACAAGCTTAACTGGAATGTACTTTAATAGCAAGACACCAAAACAGTCCAATCATATTTCCCCCAAACGTCAGGTGTGAGATAACGTTGAAAGGCATCACCAGGATGGAATGCTGGACCGTTGGCCTTGGCGGGAAACACCCCTCCTCCACATGCGCAGTAAGGTGGTCAGTTCAGCGCCTAGAAACTTCCTCCAGCACATCAATGATTCCCCTCCCAAATACCATGCCCCCCCTCCCTGTTTCAATGGCAGCCGAAGCAGCAGCAAAGCAGAGGCTGACAGATATATATATATTTCTGGCCAAACCAGAAATCACTTCCGGTTTGCTCGTAAGGCCTACAGGGAAGCCTCCTGAAAGCTCCGGAGGGCCTCCGGGGGGCAGGGGAGGCTGTTTTTGCCCTCTCCAGCCTCCTAGAAAGCCTCTGGAGCCTTGGGGGGGGGTAAAAACAGCGTGCCAAAAAGTGGGGGGGGGGTCACACTGGTCATGTGTGGGGGGGGTGTCATGTGCATAGCATTATGGGTGTGGGCATGCCCGCACACGACCTCCCCCCTTTTTCCATGCAACCCAAAAAAGGTTAAGCCATCGCTAGCATGGGATCTCAAGATACAGGGAAAGCAGAAAATCTCTGCCTAAAACCTTGGAGAGCCACCAGCAACCAACCATACTGAGTTCAATAAAACAAGTGTGTAACTTGATAAAAGGTTAAGTCAGATGTGTGTTTCTATGTTTAACCTAAATAAAATCAGGTCTGATTTCTCTGTCAAAGTATATTAGTTCATTCTGTTCGATAAAAGATAATTTGCTGTAAGAATTATTTTGAAGGAAAAATGAGCTTCGAAGACATTTTGATGGATGCAATGTAGGGTTCTTGCACTATTTAAGAGAAACCCAGAGTATATGTCCATTCAAACATTTGGAAATGCCATTTTAAATCTCCGTCTCCTTACTGAAGTGGTTCCCAAACTTGGCAACTTTAAGACTTGTGGACTTCAACTCCCAGAATTCTCCAGCCAGCTCTCCAGCCAGCTCTGCTGGTTGGAGAATTCTGGGAGTTGAAGTCCACAAGTCTTAAAGTTGCCAAGTTTGGGAACCACTGCCTTACTGGATAAGCTAGTGGGGCTATCTTTTGTAATAAGGATATCAATCAATCCATCCATACTATCACCTGGAAGCAGAGTCCAATTAGTTTAAATCCTAATCTTCTAGAACAAGAGTTTCAGAAATTGCTCATATATCTACCTGATCTGTGACAAGAGGCAATCTCATACTTTCCAGCTGCCTTCCTGGATGGCTGAAGACAAAGTGGTGCTCCTTCGATTTAGGAATAATGAAGTGCAGCTGAATTTCTTCTCCAAGCATTGAGTAGGAAAAGGCAAAAGCATGCAGGGTGGATTCATAAAGCTGAGAAAAGAAAAGGATACACGTGAAATGTACCACATTTGCTCTTTTTGACAGCTCTGACATTGATATAAGCTATTTCTATTTATTTATTAAATTTATAGGCCGCCCAATCCTGGAGGACTCCGTGCGGCTTACAGAAATTTAATAGTCAAGCTGTTGACTATTAAAACGGTGGCAAAAAGAGCAAACCACATCTTAATACAGTAAACAGGTCACATTAATTAATACAGATGTTTATGTTCCACCCCCACCCCCCAATATTTAATAGATACAGACAGATACACTTAATTAAAGTGGTGATATTTAAGGTTTAAAATGGAGCATCGACAAGCTTCGGCTAGTGTCACAGTGGATACATTTCTGAATCTGTTGCATTTTAAAATTTATGCAATGATTTGAACAATGAGTTCTTTTTAAAAAAAAAAAGCTACCGGTATATAGCTAGGGGTTTATTTAGAAATGCTTTTTGACCCGAGGCGGCGCAGTGGTTAGAGTGCAGTACTGCAGGCCACTTCAGCTGACTGCTATCTGCAGTTCGGCGGTTCAAATTTCACTGGCTCAAGATTGACTCAGCCTTCCATCCTTCCGAGGTGGGTAAAATGAGGACCCGGATTGTTGGGGGCGATATATGCTGACTCTGTAAACCGCTTAGAGAGGGCTGAAAGCCCTATGAAGCGGTATATAAGTCTAACTGCTATTGCTATTCATGAGTCCAGCTGATCCTTCTAAATTCTGTATCTATCTTGGTAGATAAAGTATTTTAAAAAGTTAGGCAAGGCTGAACTGAATTAGTAGTTTAAGAGGCTACCAGCAGGAAATCGGATGTTTCATTCTAGACTTACGTTGTGAAGTTGAAAAAAAACCTTCAATTTCCATATTGCTGCTAAGTAATTTGGTTTAGTGAGCTTAACTCTTAGATTTTTTAGCACAGTGGGTATAATATTGTATCCTTAAAAAAGGACATGGGCCAGCCTATTGAATATAATGTTGTATAGCAGTGGTTCCCAAACTTGGCAACTTTAAGACTTGTGAACTTCAACTCCCAGAATTCTCCAGCCAGCAGCTGGGAGTTGAAATCCACAAGTCTTAAAGTTGCCAAGTTTGGGAACCACTGTTGTATAGGATCATGCTTTGTCCTTTCTCAGTTTTTAAATCTGATGAATACGTCGATAATTTCTGCTGTCCTTGAAATGTAATGAATTTTCTACTGCAGATTCGATAAACCTTACCTGATACCTGGGATTAAAGCCCATATATTGATGACACTGTTCGCAATGGTGGTAAGTGTTGTAAGCAGCATATTTGGATAATCTCATCCGTGTTGTCTGACGGCGCATGTACATCTCCTCTGGTTTTCTCTTTGTTGATCTATCTGCACAAATGCATTTTGACTGTATCAGCTAAAAGGCCTGCCCACTTCTGCCAAGGTCCGAGCACAACTTTGTTCCGTGACCCGACAAAAGAGTGCCCGACAACAGTGCGCCGACAAAACCGTGTCGATAAAACTGCGACATCGATAGCGCACCCACAAAGGCACGCCGACAAAAGAGCACCGACAGAAGCGCCATTACGGTTAAGGTAAGGGTTAAGGTAAGGGTTAGGGTAAGGGTTAGGTTTAGGGTTAGGTTCATGGTTAGGTTCAGGGTTAGGTTTAGGGTTCGGTTCAGGGTTAGGTTTAGGGTTAGGTTCAGGGTTAGGTTCAGGGTTAAGTTCAGGGTTAGGTTCATGGTTAGGTTCAGGGTTAGGTTTAGGGTTTGGTTCAGGGTTAGGTTCAGGGTTAGGTTCAGGGTTAGGTTCATGGTTAGGTTCAGGGTTAAGTTCAGGGTTAGGTTCAGGGTTAGGTTCAGGGTTAGGTTTAGGGTTAGGTTTAGGGTTAGGTTTAGGGTTAGGGTTAGGGTTAGGGTTAGGGTTAGGTGTAGGTTAGGTTTAGGGTTAGGTTTAGGGTTAGGGTTAGGGTTAGGTTTAGGGTTAGGTTTAGGGTTAGGTTTAGGGTTAGGTTTAGGGTTAGGTGTAGATTAGGTTTAGGGTTAGATTAGGGTTAGGTTTAGAGCACATTTCTGTCGGCGCGCTGTTGTCAGCGCGCTTCTGTCCCAATTCTTCGGCGCGATTTCAAACTCGTGTTTTTGTCCCCGCGGGTTTGTCGGCGCGCTTTTGTTGAGCGTGCATTTGTCGGTGAACCCTTTGTTCATCTTTGCCAAACTGTACTAGCTTACAACTAAAACAAGATTTAAAATGGATTTTCCTTTTGGGAGTAGAGGGATGTCAATCCTTCTGTCGAAATATTACCTCCTGTTAATGCTATTACTAAGCCCTTTTTAGAATATATTTCTGAATACTGTATTTTTCGGAGTATAAGACACACCTTTTTCCCCCAAAAAAGAGGGTGAAAATCTGGTTGCGTCTTATACACTGAATACAGCATTTTTGGCCTCCTGAAACCCCGACCCCTTCACAAAAATGGGCGTGCAGAGGCTTTGGGACACCTGCAAAGTGGTCCTGGGGGCTGGGGAGGACAAAAATGAGTGGAAAACGGGCTGGTTTTTGCTTGTTTTTGCCTCCTCCCCAGAACCCCCAGGAGCACTCTACAAGCCTCCTGAAGGCTCTGCATGCTCTTTTTCTGGCAAAAAATGGGCCTGTTTTTGCAAAAAAAAAGTGCCAATATTTTTGCTTCTTCCCCCCGCCCCCTAGCCCTAGGACCACTTGGCAGGCCTCTCAGACTCTCTTCATGCCCCGTTTTTCACAAAAAAATGAGGCATGCAGAGGGTTTGGGAGGTCTGCCGCACACAAAAACTTTTTAAAAAAATTTACTTCTTCAAAATCTTGGTGTGTCTTATACTTCGGTGCATCTTATACTCTGAAAAATACGGTAGTTATCCAATCTGGTATTTTTCAGGGTGTTCAGAATATTATTTCAAGACTTCCAAGCCAAACTGTCCAAATACTGGATACTTTTACCAAGACTGAGCTAAAATAATGCAGTTTTATTTAGATGAGTGTCAGGTTCAGCTAATACTTGCTAGTTGCAAGTAATTATGGGTGGTTTAATAGTTCAGTAGTAACTATGAACAAATATTTCTGGATATTTTTCTTCTTTCTTGGACCCAGTCTTTCACACAGAGCATGTGTGATTACAATGCTCAATGTCAGGTTGGGAAAGGAACTATCAACAGATGAATTAGGTCAGTAAAGCTAACCATTATTTAACCCAGAATACAAATGATTGTCTGCCTTCCAAATTGAGTGGGGCTTCCTATCCCACCCTACCCAAATTTCTTCCCAAGACTGGAATGTAAAACAAGGTTCTGAGCAAACAGTTTCTACTGCAATACTTTATTCTGTACAAAATTGTACCGAAACAAGTTATTCAAATAAGGAACCAGGTATTCTGACCGTCACTTTTGGTCTTCTGCACTGTTGAACAAATGAGGCTTGCATCTTCATATTTTGGATCGTGGATCGTGTAATCAAAAGGCATCTTTTTAAATGTTTCTAAATCAGGCCACACGTCACCTGGCTGAGAATATTGTTCTGAATTTTCTTTCACATCTGTGGCATTATCAACAAAAAAAGAAAATCCAAAATTATAAACAGATAGGTGGTAAGCTAGATTTCAGTAGAAACTTATGCTACGCAACGAATGTAATTCTTTTTAATGAGTGTGGGCATTTATGATGAATTATTCAATGAAAAAGGAAGAATGGGACCAACCCTGCTTTTTTGCATGAACAACTCCAAGCACTATCCAGCCTAGTAACAAATTAAGAATCAAACATTTTAGGGATGATCAGCGTGTACGACTTTTTAACATCCTGAGCTATGTCTCACTACACTCACAGAGTAGCCCCTGCTGAAATGCAAATATTAGGTGCCGAGGTGGCGCAGTGGTTAGAGTGCAGCACTGCAGGCTACTTCAGCTGACTGCAGTTCTGCAGTTCGGCTGTTCAAATCTCACCGGCTCAAGGTTGACTCAGACTTCCATCCTTCCGAGGTGGGTGAAATGAGGACCCAGACTGTGGGGGCGATATGCTGACTCTGTAAACCGCTTAGAGTGGGCTGAAAGCCCTATGAAGCGGTATATAAGTCTAACTGCTATTGCTATTGCTATATTGATTAGTTCAAACTAATAACAGTGATTTTTTTTTCATCCTCCTTCTATAGGTCATAACCTTTTCAGTGGAAGGAGGAGCGTCCATTTGTTTGATGGCTGTAAACAAAACATAAACCTTTGTCATCAAAAGAATTAAGCCAGATGGAAATTAGCTTTGTGGTTCCCATCTTCTGCTTGGAAAGAGAGAAGTGATGGATTTTGAGCCCTTCAGAAGTTCTAGTACTGGAACACTGAACTAACTCAGCTGAAATAAAAGGTTGAGAACTTCCAAAGTCATAAATTTGGAAAGTCAGTGAAAGGGCTCTGATAAATGACTTCATTGGATCTCACCACCATGGAAGCTATAATTGAAATTATAACTTGAAGTTTCGGGATATAGGCAGTCCTCTTTTACTGACCACAACTGGAACTAGCAATTTAGTTATTCAGTGAAATAATCACTAATTAAAATCGCAGTTCTGCTTATTATCTTACTTCAGATTTCCTTTCATTTACAGACTCTGTGAAGATCCTTGAATGCAAGGACTGATCACTTCGTTACTTTTTCATCACCGTTCTAACTGCAAACAGTCGCTAAGTGAGGATTACCTGTACGTGTCATTTCTACAGTATCCAAAAAAGGTAGTAGAAATTAAGACACATCCAGATGATAATCTCCCCAAGCACTGGAGATACTTTTAATTAATTGAAAAAGCAGGTCTGAACTCTCAGCTTCCAAACAACATGGAAAAGTTCATTTCTAGATTAATGTTTCAAAAGAATATTCAACTAATATTTTATTGAGCTATCCCAACTCTACCATTTAATCAGCAAAGAAGGCACAGGGAAACCAACAGTTATTAAAGACAGAAAAACAAAATATAGTAAATTTGAAAAACTTAGAAAAAAAATAAACGAAGGGGTTTGTAAAATACTGAAAAAAGGGAGCTTAAGAATATGAGAAAAAGAAAATCAAATAACATTGAATATTGTTTCCCAAAGAATAAATATGGGAGTCATACCAACATTGATCTCCTCTTCATCATAAACATCCACTTCCGTCAGCCGAATCAACATTCGAGATAAAACGCTAAGAAACTGTAAATAAGCACCAGTCTTTCCTATCTGGAAACATATAAATTAGAATAGTAAACAATGTTTGATTCAAAGAGTGTATTTTAGACTCCGCCAATAAAAATGATGACTGCCACTTAATCTGAAGTCAGGGGTGGGTTTCAACCGGTTCGCGGCGGTCCCTGCGAACCGGTTGGTCGCCGAACCCGGAAGTAAGTAACTTCCGGGAACGGCTAAGGGCGCGCCCGCCCGCCCGCGGTCCTTACCCGGTTTTGACGAGTTCTGCGCTTCCACGCATGCGCAGGACGCATACAGCGCCTGCACGATCATCCAGGAGCAGCTGGAGCGTCGTGCAGACGCT
This sequence comes from Thamnophis sirtalis, assembly GCF_051295495.1. Lineage (NCBI taxonomy): Eukaryota > Metazoa > Chordata > Lepidosauria > Squamata > Natricidae > Thamnophis > Thamnophis sirtalis. Next base: position 1,128,278 of record NW_028261396.1, read on the forward strand.
AGTACGCATGCGTGCACCGCGCACGTGCACGAGGACGCCGCCGGCCCCGTTCCAACCGAACCGGTTGGAACGGGGCGAGAAACCCACCCCTGTCTGAAGTGAATCTGAAATCTCTCTAATTCTACAGGTGCTGCCTTATTATAACTCACAGCCTTATATTCTTGGGAGTTATAACTCGGAAACATGAGAACGAGCACATACTGTACTTCCCCGTTGATCTTTAGTTTCTGTTTTTCACAGCTTGCATATTACTGCAGTCAGAATATTAACCTGCAAACATATAAGGCAGGGTTGAAGAAGCTTCTTGGAGGAGAAGCAAAACATCTTCACAGAAAAACAAGGAACTCCAGCTGACTGTTGAAAAAGCACCGTCACTTGGATAACTGAGAATCTTCATAGATATGTAACTATTCACTTTGGGATGAACACCCTCGAATGGTGCAGGAGTAGGAATTGATTTCCAGAAAATCATGCAGACTACAGGGGTGGTGCAGCAGACATAATTTTGAGGACAGATCATAAAGTACCGTATTTTTCGGAGTATAAGACACACCTCCCCCCCCCAAAAAAGAGGGTGAAAATCTGGGTGTGTCTTATACACTGAATACAGAATTTTTGGCCTACCGAAACGCTGAGCCCTTTGCAAAATTGGATGTGCAGAGGGTTTGGGAAGTTTGCAAAATGCTCCTGGGGGCTGGGGAGGGCAAAAATGAGCAAAAAGGGGGCTGTTTTTGCTCGTTTCCCCCACCCCAGCCCTCAGGAGCATTCTACATGCCTCCCAAAGCTCTGCATGCCCCCCCCCATTTTTTATTTTTTGCAAAACAAATGAGGCATGCAGAGGGTTTGGGAAGCCTGCAGAGTGCAAAAACTTTTTTTAAAAAAAAATACCTCTTCAAAATCATGGTGCGTCTTATACTTCGGTGCATCTTATAGTCCGAAAAGTACAGTAACTTTTTTGATGTCATAATCATAATTCAGAAGGCCATTATACTACCAGTACTGTACTAATTTGTAATTTTAATAGATTTGTATGCCGCCCAATCCCGAAGGACTCCGGGCAGCTTACATAAAAGCAGTTTAAAAATATTTAAAAAAAGGTTTAAAAATACAAGATAGAGAGTTAAAAACAAAACACAACACGCACTCAATTTTAATGGGGGCTGAAGTTCAATCAAGATCAACAGCCCCAGGCCTGCCGGAACAGCCAGGTCTTAACAGACTTACAGAAGGCCAAGAGAGTGGGACTAAGGTGCTACTAAGAGAGTGCGATTCAAGGTGCTACTTATCACCTACAAAGCCCTTCATGGTACTGGACCTGGGTACTTGAGAGACCGCCTACTGCCAATTACCTCCACTAGACCGATACGATCGCATAGATTAGGCCTCCTCCGAATTCCATCATCCAGCCAGTGTAGACTGGCAACTACTCGGAGGAGAGCCTTCTCGGTGGCTGCTCCGACCCTCTGGAACGAACTCCCCGTGCAGATTCGGACCCTCACCACCCTCCAGTCCTTCCGCGCCGCCCTAAAGATCTGGCTGTCCCGGCTGGCCTGGGGTTAAGATTTTAACCCCACTCGAATTGTGTGACTGTTGTGTTTTTAATAATGATGTATTGTCTTTATGTTAGAAATTGTTTGTCTTCCCTCCCCCCCCTTTTTTTGAACTGTGAGCCACCCTGAGTCCCCCCAGGGAAAAGGGCGGCATACAAATAAAGGGAAAATGAAAAAAATGAAATGACTACTTGGTAGTTTTGTCCTACAAGGCAATTGTTTTCTTAAAATGAGAAGGTGAAAGGGAAATGATCAAGAGACAATATTAGAAGTAATTGCTTCAAGTCTGTTACATACCTGGGGTGGCCCATTCAGCAGCAGCCTCCTTGGGTGAAAAGTGTCCATCCTCCCTTCATTCCTATTGTTGTAGTCCATGTGGATTGGCTTAGGAACTGTCCACTGGCGATAATAGAGGGATTGCTCTGTGGAGGTCATCATTTTATTCATGAGAGGCCGGAAAGAGCTTGCCCACGTTACTGAATGGTAAGGCAAGAGGGAGGAGGATTTGGGAAGGCCCGTGCTGTCGGCAGAGGTCACAATGTCATACATCAGTTTGGGGAGGTAAACGATGGGAGGCTGCTGAGATGTTTTGCTCATGGAACAGTGGGAGCCCTGCAGAGGCAAGGAACTATGGGTGGGGAGAGAAGAAGCCAAGGAAGACGAGAAAGGAGAGGGTGACGATGAAGAGATGGGAGCCTGAGCAGCTTTCGTGGTCTGTTTAGGCTCTTTCTCCGCTTTGGGCCTTGGCTTTTCAGTGCTGTTCACACTCTCCTCATTACTGCTGCTTAACATCTGCTGAGGTGACATTTTCTCTGCCTCCGTTGCAGATGCTTCACTGCAAAATGGCGCGCCTGTGAATAAAATCTATAGGTTAGCGATAAAGCGGCGATGGTTAGTGGCCGCTTACTCTCTTCCTGTCAGCTCCTCTCCATTAGTTAATTAGGAAAGAAAGACCATGAGACTCCATGTGTAGAAATCAAATGTACTTTTACTAATTAATAATGGTTAAAGGCAATGCATAGCGAAGTCTGATTAATTAGGCGCGAAAGCAGTTGATATATAGAATAGCCCATTCCCCACCCCTTGGCATCACAGTCCCAGCCCAATCATAAGTCTTCCAAATGTCAGGTGCAAGATAACTTCAAAAGGCATCATGAAGATGGAATGTCAGTGCCGTTAGACCTGGCGGGAAACACCCACGCATGCGCAGTCCGATCAATCGGTGAACTCCAGAACCTTCCACCAGTACAATGAGTAACCCCTCCCAAATACCATGCCCTCCCTCCCCGTTTCATGGCAGCTGAAGAGATAGCAAAGCAGAAGCTGACACTTCCCCACACATATATAAAAACATCACCACAAATCATTCCCGGGATACAATAAATTAGGCAGAAATGGACAAGCAAGGTCGAAACCTTGAAATTTGCCCTGTTAAATGGGGGATGGAATCGTAATCTCTTGGTGAGAGATGAGCCTGAATTTAGATGGATCCGTCGATTGAAATATGTCTAAATTTCAGCTTATCATGTTGCCAAAAGGATCCTAAAGTCTTGACTGAACGTGCAGTGATGAATAACAGTTTTTCATGTGAACAGAAAAAAGGAGTTGCCTTAGCACAAATTCAATATGCAAATCTACTTCTACAATCCACAAACTCTCACCCTGAAATATATAAACACACTAGCTGATAACCTGGCAATGCACGGGTGTTTATTTATCCCAACCCTCCTTCCATGAACGTCACAGTGGTGGGATTCAGCCAGTTCGCACCTATTCGGGAGAACCGGTTGATAACTTTCTAAGCAGTTCGGAGAACCGGTTGTTGGAAGAAATCTCCTTTTGTTTTTTTTCCACTTTACAGGGCTAATCCTGTAAGGAAGGCAGGAAGGAAACATTCTGGTGTTGTTTCTAGCCTAATCTTTATTGTCCTGCTTACAGAAACTGCCTCTCAGGTTAACTCTTATTACATTGTAACAGCTAAGGCGAAGCGCCCATCGACATGACTGACATTGAGTTGGCCACACCCACCTAGTCACATGATCACCGAGCCCCACCTACCCAGCTGGTCATTAGGGCAGAGAACTGGCTGTTAAATTATTTGAAACCCACCGCTGATCTATCACCAGTGCTGCCTGCTACCATGGTTGATTGGCTAATATCTGTCCAAATCTGGAAGGCCCACAGGAAATTCCCCACTTGGCTAGGGAATTCTGGGATTTAAAGTCTACTCATCATAAAGTTGCTGGAGCTGAGAAACACCGCTATGCGGGACAAGGGAGATATAAACAGTTTCCAGAAATAAACGAACATTCCAACATTCAAAGAAAACACAGAAAATGCTGAACTGGGAAGTCTTACTTGAAGCTTTTGAGGAGAGAGAAGAATCGGCAGAATCACGAGAGCCACATCTGTCCCTATTCACAGGGCTTTTTCTTTCGGAAGCTGAGCCTGCTCCATAAATGAAGGGAAATCTTATTTAATATTTTTATAGACATCATATGTTCTAACTTAAAATACAAAGGGGGTGAAGAAACAGACGTTTACTTTGATATCAGGGTTCCTCTCACAAAAATACATAATAAAATGATAGGTATTCTATTTTTGTAGTTGATTAAGGGGGGTAAGCCATAAACTATTTATTTCCATATACAGTATGTATGTATGTATGTATGTATATGTATATGTATATATGTGTGTGTGTGTGTGTGTGTGTGTGTGTGTATGTATGTATATATATGTATATATATATATATGTATATATATATATGTATATATATATGTATATATATATATATATATATATATATATATATATATATATATATATATATATATATATATATATATATATATATATATATATATATATATAAACACACACACACACACACACACACACATATACATATATATATATATTCTATTTCCTCCAAAATAAGACCTTCCCAGATAATAAGCCCAATTAGGCTTTTGAGCACATGCGCTAACATAAGCCCTCCCCTGAAAATAAGTCCTCCTTGAAAATATTGTAATACAGCAGCAGCCATGAAGTGACCACGCTCACCGCCTCCTGCAGCTCAAAAATAATAAAACCTCCCCAAAAATAAGCCCAAGTGCTTATTTCAGGGGACAAAAGAAAACAAGACCCTGTTTTATTTTCAGGGAAACACAGTATATACACTTATATACATATGTGTATTTGTGCTGATAAATAAATAAAGGGAGACTAGTATAGAACTATTTCAAGCTATTTAGCTCTCATCAGCTAGTCATACCTTTACTGGGATTAGAACCTGTGCTGTATTGCATCTTAGGCAGATGTGTTAACCACTAAGCCACGAGGTTCTTCTCCTTATCAGCTGAGCCAGGGAAATAGGTATGTATTTAGAGTCACAACCCCTGGCATGCCCAAATATGGGAGGAAGTTTATATACATATATACATATACTGTACATATACATATATACACGCAAACACAAAATTGATAGGATAAGGCAAATACTACCCAAGAAACTGTCTCACCCCAAAGGGATTGGCTTGCCCCACCCACACCAGCAGAAGGGACGTCGTGCATACTCTGTTGGTCGAGGAATTCTAGCTGGTGGGTTCCTGGAGAAAGGCCTTTTCTGCCAAGGGTCCCACCCTCTGGAACACTGTGCCCCTTGAGATCTGCGCACACACCCTTTTGTCCTTCCATAAGAGCTTCAAAACCTGGCCAATGGGCCATTGGCCCCAGAGGGGGTCTTCTTTATTAGAAGGGGACTAGTGGAAGAAGATCCCACACCTCCACTCTATTAATATTCTGGTTTTTTTACTTGTTTTTACTTGTATTTTATTCCAATTTAATTTTAAATCATATTTTATTCCAATTTAATTTTAAATCATATTTTATTCCCATTCCATTTTAAATTATTTTTATCAGATTTTAGTAGTAATTTGTCTCTGGAATTCTGCACTTTGATATGACCCAAGGGCTAATCAATAAAGTAGACCGACAAACTTGATTACACTCCCATTTATTTAATATTTAATTTTCTAATATTTGTACCTCTGGTTATATGTTTACAAGCCTCCCAGAATCACTATTAATGAGATATTGGCAGCACATACTGCATTTTTTTGGAGTATAAGACGCACCAAGATTTTGAAGAGGCAAATTTTTTAAAAAAAGTTTTTATACTCTGCAGACCTCCCAAAAATGGTTCATTTTTTGTTCAAAAAAGGGCATGTATAGCCTTTAGGAGGCTTGTAGAGTGCTTCTGGAGGCTGGGGAGGCAAAAACGAGCAAAAAACAGCCCCTTTTTTGCTCATTTCTGCCTTCCCAAGCCCCCAGGAGCACTCTGAAAGCCTCCTAAAGGCTATGCACGACCATTTTGGTGAAGGGTTCGGAGTTTCAGGAGGCCAAAATGCTGTATTCAGTGTATAAGATGCACCCAGATTTTCACCCTCTTTTTTGAGGGAAAAGGGTGCGTCTTATACTCTGAAAAATATGGTGAATTTAATAAATAAATAATGAACCTCAACCTCTGTAATCTTGAATTGATTTCTTCTCCGAAAAGGACCTGCTTGTCTTTCCCCTTGGGTTACCAACTGCTTTACACACTCCATCCCATGAAGTTCTAACATGAAGCAGAATGGTTCCATTGCTTTAATTTGGAACAGTGCCCATCACAGATTGTAATGATTCATGATCAAAGAAAAGGAGGGAAGAGGAGAAGGAAGAGGAGGGGAGGGCGGAATGTGCATTTAATATGACATAAAGGGGAAATCTGGGTGAGAAGAGCAAATTTGTGACAAAGAAAGGTGTTGGAAACATGTATTTATTTACGTCCCACTCTTCCTCCCAAATTCAGAAGCATATTCCATTATAAAAAATGTTTAAAAGAAAACAATGACCAAAATAGCAATAGCAGTTAGACTTATATACCGCTTCATAGGGCTTTCGGCCCTCTCTAAGCGGTTTACAGAGTCAGCATATTGCCCCCACAGTCTGGGTCCTCATTTCACCCACCTCGGAAGGATGGAAGGCTGAGTCAACCTTGAGCTGGTGAGATTAGAACCGCTGAACTGCAGATAACAGTCAGCTGAAGTGGCCTGCAGTACTGCGTCCTAACCACCACGCCACCTCGGCTTTTGAAATGTATCAATGTTACATTGATTTGAAGGACCTTCTGCCCTCGTCAGCTCTTGATGCTACTCAAGATAGGATTAATCCTACCGGAAGCAGGATTACCAATTAAAAATGGGTTGTATTCAATATATTGGATGGCCATGGGTGGAGAAGGCTGGTTTGATGCTGTGGTCCAAAGGATATCCTTTACCTTCCGTTACTATTTCCTCATCCTCATTATCAGTACTGCTCAGTTTTTCTGGGTCACTCTCCAAGACTTCATTGGTGGTTCCTCCTTTCTCAACTGTACTTTCAGAATTGACAAAATACGCCGCCAAGCCAACTTCTTGCTCCAAAGCTGTTCTCACCAGGCATGAGGAGTTTATCAACCGTAGGTCACAGTATCTCAAGGATCTTGGATGGGCAGGTAGAAAAAGAATGAACAAATTAAACATGCCAGTATTATTAAGTAAAAAAAAAAAAAATTCAACTCACCACCTTACTGCTACCCTTTCGATTTTTTGGCCTGCAACATACATTGAGAATTGCATTTCAAATAACTGCACCTCAACTACTTTGTGAGTGTTGCAATTCTGGGACTTAAAGTCAACATATCTCAAAGTTGCTAAGGTTGGGAACCTCTATTCATGCATTGCCTTTCCTTGATATTTGGCATACAAGTAGGGCTTAATTAGTGCCAAAATTCAGCCTGGGATATAGTATCAAGACCAACCTCAAATTTGAAAGTTATCAAACTGGCAGGTATTCCTGACCCAATATATAGTGCAACTCTTTTGCTGGTAGATAATAGGAAACGTTCATATTTGTTTCTAGATAATATCAGGTTCCAGAAAGAAAGGCAATGTTCCCAATGTATTTTTTACTAATAGGGATGTGCAAATATTTGTCCCAAAACCGGAAAGGTGATTCAGATTCAGCATGAGACTCCCTGCCGTACCTGTTAGAAACTGCATAGAGTAGTGTTCTGACCCCCTCGTCCCACACCAACACACACTCCGAGCCAGAGATAAATTACAGCATTTAATTAACAGACAGACAGCGAATGCTGGCTGGGGAATTCTGGGAGTTGAAGTCCAGACATCTTCAAGTGGCCAAGGTTGAGAAACACTGCTCTAGGCCATTGTTTCTCAACCTTGGCCGCTTGAAGATGAGTGGACTTCAACTCCCAGAATTCCCCAGCCAGCATGGCTGGCTGGGGAATTCTGGGACTTGAAGTCCACCCATCTTCAAGCTGCCAAGGTTGAGAAACAATGCTCTAGGCTTTATTTCGTGGTTGGGTTGTGGGTTTTGTTTTTTTTTGGAAGGGGGGGGGGTTGTTTTTAATAAAACTCATTACCTTGGCAGAGATTCTCCCTGAGGATCCATTCCACTGAAAATCAAAATGCAAGGTAGACCCTCCAGTTCCAAATATGTCTGGGGTTTCCAATCAGCATCTTCAATTTTCTGCCAGTTCTGTCAGTCATATTTAAGGCAACTGATTAGAATATATCCAGCCAATCAAACGGGGGGAGAGGAGTTAATTGTTGGGCGAGTCACTCCCTCTCCGTCCAACCCATCTCACAATTGCTGTGGGGGAAATAGGAGGAGGAGGAGGAGGAGGAGGAGGAGGAGGAGGAGGAGGAGGAGGAGGAGGAGGAGGAGGAGGAGGAGGTATCTTTGCTACCTTAAGTTACATATAAGTATAAAAATAAAAAAGGTGGGATATAAGGAAATAAATGAATACATTTCTGCTCTTGATCTCAGCTCAACTGAGGTCATATAGCTGTGATGGCAATAGCAATAGCAATAGCAGTTAGACTTATATACCACTTCATAGGGCTTTCAGCCCTCTCTAAGCGGTTTACAGAGTCAGCATATCGCCCCCACAGTCTGGGTCCTCATTTCACCCACTTCGGAAGGATGGAAGGCTGAGTCAACCTTGAGCCGGTGAGATTAGAACCGCTGAACTGCAGATAGCAGTCAGCTGAAGTGGCCTGCAGTACTGCATTCTAACCACTGCGCCACCTCGGCAAACCTAGGCCATGCGAGCCGTCACCCCAATTCAGTTCTGCCGCATATGCATGCGTGTCTCCTGCCAGCCAGCCGTTCTTTGGGTCGCATGCACAGGGGGTTGGGGCATGGGGGGATCGCGTTCACATTTGCTGGGGCATGTGCAGGGTGTCACGGACACATGTGCGGGGGAGGGGAACATGCACAGGGTCGCATGCCTGGGGGGCAGGGTCACACATGCATACATAGGGGTGGGGCGCACATGCATGTGGGGGACGCTGTGTGTGGGGTGAGCATTGTATTTTGGGGGTTCGGGCATGGGCACCTGTGCGCACTTGAGCATGTGCTTTGGGCACTCTGACCAGAAAAGGTTAGCCATCACAACCATATAGAATACTTTGGTCATGCTCAATCAGTTTCGCCTTCCTTTATAATAGGGTAGCAATAGCAGTTAGACTTATATACCGCTTCATAGGGCTTTCTCTACGCGGTTTACAGAGTCAGCATATCGCCCCCACAGTCTGGGTCCTCATTTCACCCACCTCGGAAGGATGGAAGGCTGAGTCAACCTTGAGCCGGTGAGATTAGAACCGCTGAACTGCAGATAACAGTCAGCTGAAGTGGCCTGCAGTACTGCACCCTAACCACTGAGCCACCTCGGCTCTAAGGGTGAAGAGAAGAGAGTACTAAAGTGTTAGCAGACTCTATGTAGTGGTTGAGGTCATCTGGCACATGGACTTAAATGTTGGGGGTGTTGTTATTACTATTTTTTTTAATCCTATGATTATAATGATGATTTTATCCTGCATACATGCATATATACACGCATGTGTACGTCTATATACAAGGCCACAAACATACAGGTAGTCCTCAACTTACAACCGTCACTGAGCCCTAAATTTATGTCGCTAAGTGAGAAATGTGTCAAGTGAGTTTTGCTGTATTTGACAGAGCCCAGTGGTGGGATTCAGCCGGTTCGCACCACTTCGAGAGAACCGGTTGTTAACTTTCTAAGTAGTGAACTGGTTGTTGGAATAAATCATTAGGGCAGAGAACCGGTTCTTAAATTATTTGAATCTCACCACTGACAGAGCCAGATTGGATCCTGTAGGTATTTTTTGTTCCCACAGACTGCATTAACCAGACATCACCCCCCCCCATCCGCCCCTCCTCCAGGCTACGGCAGCTGAGATTTCACCACAAAGTACCTTGAGTTGCTCCACAAAGTGCTTCCCAATGTTGATTCCGGAGTTGGGGTTCCCCAGGATGATTTCAAAACGGCCTTCCAAAGCAAGCCTTTCCCTCACGTGTTTGAGGCGTTCATAAGCCACCGTAGCCAATGGCAAGCAAGGGATCCTTAAGACCACCATCAGCCCATGTCCGCTGGGGCACTGCTGGGAAGAGTTGATGAGGTTCTGCGTGATCTCCAAAGTTTCAACGGTGGTGTAGTTTTTCATCTGGGAGAGGCCGCAGACGGCCATCAAGGCTGCGGAGTAGTGCTGGACAAGAACAAATGTCCTTATCACGGCACTATGCAGCCGAGGAAACCTGGAAGGACACCAAAAGCAAGGCGATATTATGAGGATGCTTTAGATACCTAAACCCTGGGTTGCCTTCTTCCGAGATATTTTTCAATTCCCAGTCTAGGGAAAAGAGTGACTGAACCAGTCACCCAGCTGGCTACTATACCTAAGAGAGAATTAGGTCTCCTCAGTGCCCTTAATACTATAGCAAACTGGCTTTCTTAAGTCCAACAAAAACTACAGTAAAACATGTGAAACATCACTGATTTTTATATTTATATATATATATATATATATATATATATATATATATATATATATATATATATATATATATATATATATATATATATATATATATATATATATATATATATATACACATACACACATACATACATACATATAGCAATAGCAATAGCAATAGCAATAGCAATAGCAATAGCAATAGCAATAGCAATAGCAATAGCAATAGCAGTTAGACTTATATACCGCTTCATAGGGCTTTCAGCCCTCTCTAAGCGGTTTACAGAGTCAGCATATTGCCCCCAACAACAATCCAGGTCCTCATTTTACCCACCTCGGAAGGATGGAAAGCTGAGTCAACCCTCAGCCGGTGAGATTTGAACAGTCGAACTGCAGATAACAGTCAGCTGAGGTGGCCTGCAGTACTGCACCCTAACCACTGCGCCACCTCGGCTCTCTTCATATATGTGTGTGTGTGTGTGTGTGTGTGTGTGAGAGAGAGAGAGAGAGAGAGAGAGAGACAGAGACAGAGACAGAGACAGAGAGAGACAGAGAGAGAGAGACAGAGAGAGAGAGACAGAGAGAGAGAGACAGACAGGCAGACAGAGAATTATCAATACGTATAGATCAAAATTGCCCAGAATGGCCAGAAATAATAGACATTTTAAATGGCATTCTGTGTTTATATTATATTGTATCAGCGTGCGCACACACACACATACACAGACACACACACCGACACAACATATGACTCATAGTTCACCTAAATTTGTAGCCACATTGTGGAACTCTTTCTTTATATAGTATTTTTTTAAAAAAAACACACACACACACACAAAATCCTCAGGTACCTTCTGTCAGCCTCTGCCTTGCTGTTGCTTCGGCTGCCATTGAAAGGGGGAGGGGGAGCATGGTATTTGGGAGGGGAATGGTTATGTGCTGGAGGAGTATTCTAGAAGCTGTCCTGACCATCTCATTGGGCATGTGAAGGAAGGGAGTTTCCCGCCAAGGTTAACTGTCCAGCATTCCACCCTGATGATGCTTTTTGAAGATATCTCCCACCTGACAGTTGGGTGAATTATTATTGTACTATGGACTGGGGTGCCAAGGGGAGGGGATTGGATTATACATGATATCTATTGCTTTCGCGCCAAATTAACCAGACTCAGCTTTGCTTTGCTACTATTCGTTTGTAATTAGTACACTTAATTTCAACCAAATGGAGTTGAGTGGTTTCTTTCCTGATTATTAAATGAAGCAGCACTTGACACCTTCCTCAAAAGTCAAATTATTTCTCCCACCATCTATGGATGCTGCTGAATTCTGTCAACTCTCGTGGGAAACAGAAATCTGACACCAATGGAGGACGGAATTTTTCTGCAGTTTTCATCATGATCCAGAGAGAAAATAACGGTTTTGTGTATTTGGGGGAGGCTGTACATTTACATATTAAAATATGTAAATCTGAAAGAATATTATTCTTTTTTTTAAAAAAGCCATTAACAAAAACCCAACCTTCGCTTTTAAGGAACACAGCAGTAATGCTAAACTTTATTAAACAGCGCTCACTCTACCTTTTTCCCAGAGCCATGACCATGGCTTCAAAAGAGCTGTCATAACGAAGCAATGGAAGACTGTGTCCAGAAAGTGTGGATTCAATGAATTCATGCAATCCATAGTACTTCTTGTTTTCATGATATAAGTCCATGCCCTACAATAAATGAGATGGATTACAGTATTGAGTCAGGATTCTGCCCAGTTCAGCAAATCCCCCAATGCCACCCCTGGCTGGCCATGCCCACCATTCCCCACCCCTCCCAGGAGTCTCCATGCAGTCAGGAGTCTGCCTAGTTCAGCAAAACCCCAATGTCACCCCTGGCTGGCCATGCCCACCCTTCCCCACCCCTCCCCGCCCCTCCCAGGAGTCTCCATGCAGTCAGGAGTCTGCCCAGTTCAGCAAACCCCCAATGTCACCCCTGGCTGGCCATGCCCACCCTTCCCCACCCCTCCCCGCCCCTCCCAGGAGTCTCCAAGAAGAAAACCCATTTTGTTAAACTGTCGTGCGATCATTACTTACATGCTAAATGTAAAAAAAAAAAAAAAAAAAAGCTCGCATTGATCCTAAAAATTATTTTTCTTACATTGTTGTATAACGAAGGCCAGTGAATTTCGTTGTAAGGGCTAATGCGGGTGTATTGAGTCTGCAATGCGTAAGGAAAGGAAGTCACATGAAGGGTGATGATGTTGGGGGCTTCCTTGACCTCCCTACAATTCAGCAGTCTGTCCACGAGTCCCACCGCTGGATCGGAGTGAGGGTACGGGCTGTGAACTGCGCTGTAAAAGAGAAAGCGTGTGCAGTCAAGGGTTGACATTCTATGGGGTTCAGTACAAAGTAAATGTAAACGCCGTATGAACAGAGAGTAAAATAGATGCATGCCCATCTGTTATTTACACATTTAAATATGAGATATATGAGATATCCACATCAGTGGTGGGATTCAGCAAGTTCGCACCTATTTGGGAGAACCGGTTGGTAACTTTCTAAGCAGTTTGGAGAACCGGTTTTGGGAAGAAACTTTTTGTTTTTTTCCACTTTCCAGGGCTGATTCTGTAAGGAAGGCAGGAAGTAAACATTCTGGTGTTGTTTCTAGCCTCATCTTTATTGCCCTTCTTACAGAAACTGCCTCTCCAGTTAACCCTTATTACCATTGTAACAACTAAGGCGAAGTGCCCATCGACCTGAGTGACATTGACTTGGCCACACCCACATGATCACATGACCACTGAGCCCCGCCTACCCAGCTGGTCATTAGTGCAGAGAACTGGTTGGTAAATTATTTGAATCCCACCACTGATCTACATCCATATATGAGATATGTCTATATGTATATGTATCACTACTGCTGGTTCACTTGTGGGCGGGCTGTGCAGTGCAATAAAAATTGTTCTGCGCATGCGCAGAAGTGAAAAACAAGATGGCGGCGCCTATGGCGCTGCCCAGAGTACCGGTTTGGGGGCGTGGCAGGCCTGGGTTGCTGCCAGTTCCAGCAACTCAGGCCACCAAACTACTACTGGTTCAGCCGAACCGGTCCAAAACAATAGGAACTCACCACTGATGTAAATGTAGATGTATTCCTCAACTTACCACCACAACTGAGCCCAAAATTTATGTTGTTAACTGGAAAAAAAATTGTTAAGTGAATTTGTCCCATTTTTATGACATTTCTTGTCACATTTGTTAAGCGAATCACCGCAGTTATTAACATTGTTAAGCGAATCTGGGTTCTCCGTTGACTTTGCTTGTCAGAAGGTCACAAAGGGACACCTGAACACTGCAAACTGTCATAAATATGAGTCCGTTTGTCAAGCATCTGAGTATAAAACCTACGACCATTAGGATGCTGCAAATAGTCATAAGTGTGAAAAACAGTCATGTCACTATTTTCAGTGTCATTGTAACTTCAAACAGTCATTAAATGAACTGTTGTAAGTCGGGGACAACATGTATATCTCTACCTACCTACCTACCACATATACATACCACATACACACACACACACACACACACATATACAAATAAAATAAACCTCTTGTTCTGGCAGTCCTGGCTCTCGTCTCGTCTTTCCGCCGAACCACAAAACTTACCTTACAAGGTCCCGGTGGGCGTGGTCATGGATGAGTACAAACAGGGTGTGTGGATTCTGCAAAGAGTTCTGCAAGAAAGCTTTAAACTTTAACTGGGCATCGGCGTCAAGCTTTACAACGTATTGTTCCACCCGCTCTTTTGTCAGATGTTCCTTCGCCAAGCCGAGCTCCAGTAAAACACCTAAAAAATGAAATAAAAAAAAATACTGCGTGTCAGCTAAGTGAAATGAATTTGCCTTACAGTTCCGTGACCCGACAAAAGCGCGAACATCATAAGCGCGCCGACAACACCGCGGCGCTAAAACCGCGATGTCAAAAACGCGCCGACAACAGCGCGCCGACAACAGCGCGCCGACAGAAGCGCGATTTACTTTAAGGTAAGATTTACATTTAGGTTTAGGGTTAGGGTTAGGGTTAGGTTTAGAGTTAGCAATAGCAATAGCAGTTAGACTTATATACCGCTTCATAGGGCTTTCAGCCCTCTCTAAGCGGTTTACAGAGTCACCATATCGCCCCCAACAGTCTGGGTCCTCATTTCACCCACCTCGGAAGGATGGGAGGCTGAATCAACCCTGAGCCGGTGAGATTTGAACAGCCGAACTGCAGAACTGCAGTCAGCTGAAGTAGCCTGCAGTGCTGCATTTAACCACTGCGCCACCTCGGCTCTATAGAGTTAGGGTTAGGGTTAGGTTTAGGGTTACTTTACAGCACGCTTCTGTCGGCGCACTTTTGTTGGCGTGCTTTAGGGCTAATTAGTCGCTCATTCATCACGCGGTTTTGTCACCGCGCTTTAGACATCGCGGTTTAGTCAGGCGCGCTTTTCTTGTGCGCGCATTTGTGGTGGAACCATCTTTTCTACCTATTGACGCCAATCAGCACCTGAACGCCAGAGGTGGAAGAGGGTTTGCTGATACGTCACTTCTGAAGGAGGCACACATATCAGGAAATCTATTTTCTCAAAGGAGCCCAAGTCGAGGTTTTGGGTGCTGGAATCTGCGATGGAGCATACATGGGAGAGCAATTTCTGGGCCACAGTGAGCTGGAAAGGACAGATCTGATGCCGCTCAAGGTTATAACCTAGTGGGGGGGAAAAGCAAAAAGATGGTGAGAAAAAAAATGTAATTCTTTTTTTTTTTAATTTTGAAAAAAAAACTTTTACCAATGTTTACTTCTCTCCCCCAGAGAAGAAAGAGAAGAAAGGGGGGTAGGAAGGAGGGAGGGAAGGAGGGAGGGAAGCAAGGAGGGAAGGAAGGAGAGAAGGAGAGAAGAAAGAAGGGAAGGAAGGAGGGAAGGAAGGAGAGAAGGAGAGAAGGAGGGAAGGGGAAGGAGGGAAGGAAGGAAGGGGAGTAGGAGAGAAGAAACGAGGGAAGGAAAGAGGAAGGGAGGACCGTTGTAAGATAAGATGGATCTATGGGATGTTAAAAAAGCAATCTTCAAGTATATTGTCAACAGTAGGGAAAAATTGTTATAAATACATATTATTAATAACAGTTATGAGATCATATAATTGTGAATGTATATATGAAATTGATAAAATTAAAATAAAAAAAATAAAAAAAATACTTCTCTCCCCCTACCCCCACAACCCCCCACAACCTCCCCCCCCCACTTCCCAGAACCAATACAGGGTATAAATCTTTAACAAAGATATTCTAAAATAAACTTAAAGAAAAAGTTGGTATCATCTTTCATTTGAGCTTTAACTCCTCTTTGCTAGGCTAAGTCTAAACAGATTATATCATTCCTTGTTTCTTCAGTCGTAAGCTATCTGGAATTTCTTAGTCCCATATTTATTTTGAGTATAGTCAACCCATCTTCTCCACTCCAATTTATAACTCTCATTTGAATGGTCCTTGAGATATGCTGATATTTTAGCCATCTCTGCTAGGTTTGTTACTTTTAATGTCCAATGCATATAAAGAGACTATATAATGCATTAATAGAAATGGATTCGGAAACAGAATTAGTTAAAGATTCTATGATAAAGTGGGCACAAAATTTTGAAGAACCAATAATGTTGGACACCTGGGAAAAGATTTGGGTAAGAAATGTAAAATTTACACAAGCCCAAAATTGGAGAGAAAACTTTTATAAGATGTTTTATAGATGGCATTTAGATCCTAAAAAACTGGCCTCTATGTATCCGAATTTACAACCTAAATGCTGGAGATGTGATTGGGCTGATGCTACATACTATCATATATATATGGTGGACTTGTAAAAAGGTAAAAGCATTTTGGATAAAAATAAGGTGGATTGTGCAAAATGTTCTTTAAAAAAGGATAAAGTTTACCCCCTCAATTATTTTTGTTAGGTATAATTACTGATTGTACAGTTGTAGAGATTAACCTGATTTTGCATTTAATAACCGCAGCAAGACTGCTGGTGGCACAATACTGGAAGAAGGAAGATTTACCTACTATTCAAAAAACGTAATACTTTATTGACTTAGATTCCTAAATTGTGAGGTGAACATTCAATGACAAGACTCTTGGAGAAAAAGGGCGGAAAGGATACAAATATATATATATATATAAAAGGTATCTCTGTCACAGACACACCACACATACTTGTACACACAGCTGTTCCAGTTACATCCAGGTTTGCCGGTTTATTTGTGGAAGCAGAGAGAGATGATGATATGTGGGTCCTATTTTCTTGATAATATTTATCCAACAAAACGTCGAGGTCACCATCTAACAAAATAAAAATTATTTTGTGTTCAAGCTACGCAAATCCATAACAGAGCTTTGGGAATTGTAAAAGTTGCACTAAAGCTGTGGGATATTCAGGAACATTCCAACTCTTGAGGAAGAAAGATGCTCTAGTTCAGTGTTTCTCAACCTTGGCAACTTGAAGATGTCCGGACTTCAACTCCCAGAATCCCCCAGCCAGCAAATGCTGGCTGGGGAATTCTGGGAGTTGAAGTCCGGACATCTTCAAGTTGCCAAGGTTGAGAAACACTGCTCTAGTTTACAATGACAGAGTGGTGCTTCTGGGTATAATTATGTGAAATTCAGATACCAGCATTTATCTTAGGATGCTGCATGAAGAAAATCGTTTTATTTTAATGTTATGCTTTCAAATGGGTTCCAAAAGTGGTTGGTTGGTTGGTTGGTTGGTTGGTTGGTTGGTTGGTTGGTTGGTTGGTTGGTTGGTTGGTAGGTAGGTAGGTAGGTAGGTAGGTAGGTAGGTAGGTAGGTAGGTAGGTAGCAGAGGTGGTATTCAGCCAGTTCTGGAGAACCGGTAGTGGAAATTTTGAGTAGTTTGGCGAACCACCAAATAAGCTAGCCCTGCCCTGCTGCCTCCCTGCCAATCTTCTTTTGTTGCCCTGAATAGGAGAACGGAGCTGGAAAGCAAGTTAGTGGGGTGGGGAGGGAATGGGGATTTTGCACTATTCTTCCCCTGCCACAC
The DNA here is from genome assembly GCF_051295495.1 of Thamnophis sirtalis. NCBI lineage: Eukaryota > Metazoa > Chordata > Lepidosauria > Squamata > Natricidae > Thamnophis > Thamnophis sirtalis. The sequence continues at coordinate 1,145,776 of NW_028261396.1, forward strand.
TCACAAAGCCATGCCCACAGAACCAGTAGTTATTTTTTTTAATCTCATTACTGTTGGTAGGTAGGTAGGTAGGTAGGTAGGTAGGTAGGTAGGTAGGTAGGTAGGAAGGAAGGAAGGAAGGAAGGAAGGAAGGAAGGAAGGAAGGAAGGAAGGAAGGAAGGAAGGTATGAAGGTAGGTAGGAAGGTAAGTAGGTAGGTAGGTAGGTAGGTAGGTAGGTAGGAAGGAAGGAAGGAAGGAAGGAAGGAAGGAAGGAAGGAAGGAAGGAAGGAAGGAAGGAAGGAATTTTAAAAGAAAATACACCCATTTAAGACAGACATTTAATCTGACAGACAACTTGGCATTTAATATAACGGGCTATTTGGCGTTTAATTTAACGCCCTAGTAAATGGCAACTAAAAATAAAGTGCTTTCAGACTTTACTATCACCTGTCTATCAGTTGGCAAATAAATAATATTATCTGACAGTAAGTAGAAGATTAATGTGAACTGGTGGGGAGCGGGAGGGAATCACTAAAGAACTGAATAGGAATCTGCATAAGGCCATTTCCTACCACTGGCTTTAAACTTTCAATTCTTGGTAAGTTGAAACCTTGTATGTGCCACAATCCACTGATAACACTTTGTCTTGGCCGGTGTCCCCCCCTCCCCCAGCCAGCTAATGGGAAGTGTGAAAAATTGCCAGCCAATTAGTGCTCCAGATTTACATTGGTTCTTTCTTAACACACTTGCTTTTTACCATAGGGGAAAAAAACCAACATCTGCAAACACACTGTAAAGCAGAGGTGGTATTCAGCAGGTTCTGACCAGTTCTGGAGAACCAATAGCGGAAATTTTGAGTAGTTTGGAGAACTGGGAAATACCACCTCTGACCGGCCACACACCCATCTATTCTCTGCCTCCCAGCTGATTGGGAGAGAATGGAGATTCTCTCCCCTAACATCCCCACAAAGCCATGCCATGCCCACCAAGCCACACCCACAGAACCGATAGTAAATTTTTTAAAATTCCACCACTGCTGTAAAAGTCTTATGGCCTACCTGGGCAGAGAGAACTGAAAAATGCTCCGAGAACTTCTCCTTTCCCGGTAACTAGCTCGTAGCTAACTTCTTTCTGATATTCTGCTGGAGTGAGCAGGCTTTCGGAGAGTATCCTTGCTTGATATTTCCCTACAAGATGGAAAAAGGGAAGAGAAATCTCAAAGTCACAATTCCATCAAATCAAAGCAAGGATTGTTTTTCTCAGTTCCAAGAGCATGGAATATCCTTCTGCAGCCAGAAACCAGTGGTGGGATTCAGCCAGTCCGCATCGATTCAGGAGAACCGGTTGTTAACTTTCTAAGCAGTTCGGAAAACCAGTTGTTGGAAGAAATCTCATTTTGGTTTTTTCCCACTTTACAGGGCTAATCCTGTAAGGAAGGCAGGAAGGATACATTCCAGTGTTGTTTCTAGCCTCATCTTTATTGCTTACAGAAACTGCCTCTCCGGTTAACCCTTATTTACATTGTAACAGCTAAGGGGAAGCGCCCATCGACGTGAGTGACGCTGAGTTGGGTACACCCACCGAGTCACATGACCATTGAGCCCCGCCTACCCAGCTGGTCATTACGGCAGAGAACCAGTTATTAAATTATTTGAATCCCACCACTGCCAGAAATTCTCCATATCTGAGAATAATCTCCATATACTCATATGTAAGAATCAAAATTGTCGTCGAAAGCAGTGGAGGGATACTAGTTTGGGGAATAAAAAACTAATAAAATGTGAAAAATAAATGCAAATGATAGGTAGATCTGGATATGGTTGATATTGGGATAGAACAGGGATGGTTAACCTTTTTGCCATCGTGTGCCAAAAGCGAGGGGAATGTGGGGGAACCGCAGGGGGGGGGGTCATGCACGTGCATACCCACACCCATAATTCTACCCCTGCCCATATGTACGACACCCCACACCCACCCACCACCACCCCTGCTCACATAGTTTCATAATGGAGCATGAGTATTCAGCTAGTTATATAATAATTATCTAACATAATTAAATAATTAACATAATTAAAACAAGATCCCACCTCTAACCCAGAGTATCTTGGTTTTAACTTATTTAATTTCTGTTTATTTAATATTTAATGTTTTCAAGTTTGACCCTTTTCATGATGTTTTAAGCCACCCAGAATCGCTCGACAGTGAGATGGGTGGCATATCTATTTAGTAAATAAATAAACGCAACTGGATGAAAGGATATTAGTATGCAGCATCGGGCAAGAACAATTTATTTACACATTTATTGTATTTACAGCATTCTTTGGAAAAATCATATATTTTTTAAAAATATACCGAATACTATAAATAATGTTATAAAAGCCAAACATATATAAATCAACAGGCAGCAAATCATATAAAGGCCCAAAAGACTGGACGAAAAGGTGCATCTTCTTTAAGAGATTTTACCCAAGAAAGAAAGTAAGAAAAAGACAGAAGAAATTACAGAGAAAAACAAAGAAGGATCATAAACAATATTGTCTGGGATCTCATAAAACATTATGAATGCAGCCAGAAGATGACATGATAAATTTCTGACTTGGAAGAATTCCAATGTTCAGGTACTGTATGTACGTAGCATGACCTTCTGGCCATGCTCATCTTACAAAGTGAATATGTGGTCAATAATTCATTGTATGGTAAAGCCATCAAATAATATGTCACGTTTATTAGCATGTATCTTAATGAGATTTCACAACATAACAAATTATCCAGAAAAGAAATACCACCAAGAACCTTAATATGGTTCTTTTAATAAAAAGCCAGTAGTTGGTGTATTTTGCCTGTCTATGGATGAAAATCTACATTCTGCAGCGCTTCTGATATGAATCTTAGGACAACCAATTTGTCTGCTAAGCTTAAATGCTTCCAAGACCATTTTATGAGAGCATCAATACCCGGGAGAGGGGAGGGGAGGTCAGGAGAGAGATAAGCAAAGGGAACTCTTGATGCAAGTATGTGAGAATACAAGCCCTGTCCATTTTCCCTGTATATTGTGACACTGCATATGCATCTAATGATAAGAGACCCACAATACTGCACAAAACCATTTGTGGACAGTAGCAAGAGCCTGCAGATGCAACTACATGAGAACGTAACTCTTTCGTTGTCCTCTTACAGGACAACTGTAAGAGATAAAACAGGACATTCTTGTAGGATTACATTTATCTAAAATAGGGGGGGGGGGGAAATGATATTGTGTGTAGATTGGCCTGTGTATCCATAACCAAGGTAATAGGGATGGTAATCCTTCCGTAGCTACTGTTCAAAGGTCATCCCTATTTTTAGCTAGACAGAGGAGAAACATTGGAATTCAAGGCCAAGAAGACAGAGTGCACTTGAAGCAAGATGCTTCGCATAGCTTGATGGAAATGTAGACGAACTTCTCAAATTGGAGAGGTCATACTGTATGCATGTAAAGTCAAAAAGAAAGGAAGAAGGGATGGTAGGAGAAATTTCTACACGTGTGCAGGGGTGGGCTGCTAGGGGTTCGCAGGGGTCCGGGAGAACCTCTAGTTAATAGCAATAGCAGTTAGACTTATATACAGCTTCATAGGGCTTTCAGCCCTCTCTAAGCGGTTTACAGAGTCAGCATATCGCCCCCCACAGTCTGGGTCCTCATTTCACACACCTCGGAAGGATGGAAGGCTGAGTCAACCTTGAGCCGGTGAGATTAGAACCGCTGAACTGCAGATAACAGTCAGCTGAAGTGGCCTGCAGTACTGCACCCTAACCACTGCGCCACCTCGGCTCTTAAGATTCTGTGCAGTTCGGAGAACCCCCAGATCCCACTCCTGGGTGGACCTGTCCACCCCGCCCCTCCCAGGAGTCCCCACGCAGCCCGTTTTGGATGCAGGTAAGTGCAGGGGTGCGGAGGTTCAGGGAGGGCAAAAAAACGGGCCTACCAAAACTGGCCTGTTTCCAGCCTCCAGAAGGCCTCTGGAGCCTGGAAAGGCCATTTTTGCCCTCCTGGAGGCTCGAGGAAAGCCTCCAGAGCCCAGGGAGGGCAAAAATCTCCCCCCTGCCCCCAGCCGTGGTGCAGGAGGCCAACTACGCCATGTCCACCATGGCCACGCCCACCCAGCAACCGGGCAGAGAGCCCCTTGCTCAGTGGTGGGTTTCAAAAATTGTTCGAACCTACTCTGTTGGTGTGGCCTCCTTTGTGGGAGTGGCTTTATGCCCATGTGACCAGATGGGAGTGGCTTGCCGCCCATGTGACCGGATATGAAGATGCCGACGACACTTGTCAGAACCACCTTAAATTACCTCACACACAGCACTGGCATGCATAAGAATAGGATGTAAACTTGTTTTTTAAAAGGCATCTTTGATTTGCGCTAAAACAACTTCAACACACGCAATGTTCTGATTGCACCACAAACGCAGTAGTCATCCTTACCTTTCACAGAGGCACTGAGTTTTATAAATAGGAGCATGATAGTGTAGAATAATCATATCCAAGGACCAGTGGTGGGTTTCAAAAACATTTGGAACCTCTTCTGTAGGTGTGGCCTGCTTTCCGGGTCCACTGGTGGAACCTCTTCTAACCAGTTCGGTAGATTTGATGAACCGGTTCTACCGAATAGGTGCGAACTGGTAGGAACCCACCTCTGCCCTTGCTAAAAGGCACATATGCCTTATTCATTGCCAAATAGGAAATAGGACAAAGTAAGCATTTCAGTTGTTTCAGAAGGGATAGAAAAAACAACAACAACGCCCGCATGTTTCATACTTGCTCACCTGTCACCACAATGCAAGAGTCCATGGCTCTGTTTCTACAAGCACAGATGATCACCACATAGTTGGTCTTTGCCAGCTTTCCTTCAAGGAGCATCTTGAACATTTCCGAAAGCCCTTCGGCCAACGAATAGCTGCACTCAATGATGTGGACGCTGTCGTTGCATGAGCTGGCCGCCAGGCCAGCTAGCCAGGGGAGCTGAGCCGATGTGACGGGGGCAATGGGGCCAGGAATGTGAGGGAAAGCTTGGGGAATGGCCTGCTGATACTGACGGATTTCAGAGAGGTACATCTCCCGCCATGAACGCATGAAGATCTGTTCCAAATCCTCAATCAAAGGTACCTGGTCTGAAGCTAGGGGAAAATCAGAAAGGCAAAAAAAGATGATGAACAGGAGAGATTTTTCTGCTATCCAAGCTACGGTACTCACCTCTCCTCTCCGGTTACATTAAACCAGGGGTAGTCAACCTTTTTATACCTACCGCCCACTTTTGTATCTCTGTTAGTAGTAAAATTTTCTAACCACCCAGCGGTTCCACAGTAAATGGTGATTTATAAAGTGGGGAAGTAACTTTACTTTATAAAATTTATAAAGCAGAGCTACAGCAAACCCCTACCACCCACCATTTATTTATTTGTTTGTTTATTTATTTGCAAAAATTTATAGGCTGCCCAATCCCGGAGGACTCCGGGCGGCTTACAAAGCAAAGAGAAAAGAAGAGATAATAAAAAATAAAGGAAAGACAAATTTAAAAACATATGCACTTGATCTGCTCAGGGCTGGACCTCAACAATGGGGTCAACAGCCCCAGGCCTGCCGGAACAGCCAGGTTTTAAAAGCTTTTCTGAAGGCCATGAGAGTGGGTAAGGTCCGGATCTCTGGGGGTAGCTCATTCCACAGGGTCGGAGCAGCCACAGAGAAGGCCCTCCTCCGGGGAAAGGCCCCCCTCCTCCTCCATGAAAGCTGTAACATGCACTAGTGGGTGGTAGGAACCAGGTTGACTACCACTGCATTAAACTCATTCCAAACTTCAGATTGCTGTAGTTTTTATATATGGTCAAAATACTGACAGCCTTAAAATTGCATCCAACGTAGATAAATTATTGAGACACAGAAATATTATGAAATAAGAAGAAGAAGAAAATACTCATGCAAAAGGTTAGTGTCATAAAAAATAAATGTATGTTCAATATAAATGCGTTACTGCATTTTTTTTATTTGAACATTTGCCATTGGAGAGAACACTTCTTCTTTATCTCCAGAAGTTATAGGAGCAGTTATGTCAAGATTCACATTAGACACTATTATAATAAAAAGATTATTTTAGTCCAGTGACCTGCGGTGAGGTTTATGGCTGGTGAGGTCTGGGAGAGGCAGTCACTGACCTTGAGCCGGTGAGATTAGAACCGCTGAACTGCAGATCACAGTCAGCTAAAGTGGCCTGCAGTACTGCACCCCTAACCACTGCGCCACCTCGGCTCTTGTGTATATGTGCACCCAACTCAAATATTTTTTTTAAAAAAAGGTTTCTATTCCAGTTTATGAAATCATCTTTAAAAAAAACACAATTTGAACCGACAATCCTAAGAACATCTGAAATAGGATGCTGATGGAATACACTCACCAAGTTGAACAAGGTAGTACACTGTGAGCAAGAGCTGCATTTCCTCCGAAATTGGCTGAACAGTGGAGGCTCCGTATTGTTCATAAGACCTAGACAGAGACTGTGCATTCTTATAACATGTATACAAAAGAGGGCTCACTATGACATCATTAAGGTTCCCACAAAGGTAAGGGAAGTTCCCATGCCCTGTTGAAGCAAAACACGACAAAGTGGATCCCAAGTGCACGATATAAAGAGGCATAAATGTGTTTACAAGGTTTAAAAAAACAAAACAAACAAACAAAACACCAGATATACTCGCATTAAAGACGTTGGTCTTTTCATATAATTGAATTACCTTTAAATATGACTGGCTTTGCTTTATATGTTTTAAGCAAGTTTTCAGGAACCGAAACTGATTCTCCAGAAGCCACTATTGGAGAAGATGCTGGTCCTAACAGAGTAGCATGAGGCAAACTGGAGACCCCTCCGCCGCCATCTGAAAATCAGTTTAAACTTTGATTTAAAAGAATAAGCAAGGGGGGAAAAAAACCAGCAAGGAGAGGAAAGAATAAAGTATTTTAACTTTTCCAGAATTCATGCACTAGAATAATTCGGGAAGATCCAGTTCCCACACATATTTTTTTTTAAAGGTTTTATTTCTTTTAAAAAACACAAATATTTCATCATTCGTCAATCATTAAAACATTGAAGTACATTTTTTTGTATGCCCCTCCCTCCCTCCAGCCCCCCCAACCCCCCTCCTCCCCCCCCCGACTTCCCAGAACCCGTACACGGTATGGATTTCTAACTAACACAGTCTAAAATCTATTGAGAAAAAAGAAATAAAGAAATTAATGACATCTCTACATTGACCTTAGCTTCTTCTTACTGAACTAACTTTTAACAGTTTAAATCATTTCTGATCTTAAGCATAGGCTAACTGGAATTTCTTGGTCCCGTATTTATTTTGTATCTAGTCAATCCATTTTTCCCAGTCTCGTTTATATCTCTCATTTGAGTGATCTTTAAGATATGCCGATATTTTAGCCATCTCAGCTAAGTTTGTGACTTTCAATGTCCATTCTTGGATTGTAGGCAAGTCTTCCTTCTTCCAGTATTGCGCCACCAACAGTCTTGCTGCAGTTATTAGGTGCAGAATCAAGTTAGTCTCTACCGCTGTAAAGTCAGTATATATACCTAGTAAAAATAACTGAGGAGTAAACTTTATCCTTCTTTTAAAACTATTTTGCATAACCCACCATATTTTTATCCAGAATGCCTTAACCTTTTGGCAGGTCCACCATATATGATACAGTTCCCACACATATTGAGGACACAGAATTAAGGCCTTTGTCATTAGTTCTGATCCCAGTGATCTATTTTCTTCCTCCTTCCCTCCTGTCTCTACCACATTCCTCCTGTTCTTAAATCTCAGTCAACCAATTCCATATTGCTTCTATTGAGCCGTGGTGGCACGGTGGTTAGAGTGCAGTACTGCATGCAACTTCTGCTGACTGCTGGCTGCCTGCAATTTGGCAGTACAAATCTCACCCGGCTCAAGGTTGACTCAGCCTTCCATCCTTCCGAGGTGGGTAAAATGAGGACCCAGATTGTTGGGGGCAATAGGCCGACTCTGTAAACCGCTTAGAGAGGGCTGTAAAGCTCTGTGAAGCGGTATATAAGTCTAAGGGGTATGGCTATTGCTACTCAGCTTCCAGTCCCAACTCTGATCTCCTAACATAGCATTCAATCATCTTCAGCTTCTATGGAACGATCGACCCCCAGAAATCCGGATCCTTCCCACTCTCACGGCCTTCCGAAAGGCTACCAAAACCTGGCTATTCCGGCAGGCCTGGGGCTGTTGACCTCATGAATGAGGTCCAGCCCCGCCTAGATTGAGTGGATGAAGTGTTCTTTTAATCTGTTTTTTTTTATTCTCTCTATTTTAATTCTTTATTTTTGGAAATGTAAGCCGCCCGGAGTCCTTTGGGATTGGGCGGCCTATAAATTTATTAAATACTTAAAATACTTAAATACTATCCCAACAGAAGATGAGAAACAATCACAAGGACCAGGCAAAGTTGATGTATTTTAATTATGATTACATTATTTCACTAATTAATAAGAATTTCTTAATAACTTGTTTTTAAAAAAATCGCATATGATAATGCCTGGGACAGTCTCATAATTACTTGAGGTACCATTTACAGGGGCTCCTAGACTTACAACCACCGATGAGATAGGAAAATTCATTGTTAAGCGGTGTGGGTCATGTGACTGTGACTTGTGACCTTTTTCTGCTGGCTTCCTTATTGACACCGCATATTGGAAGCTGGCTAGAAAGGGTGGGATTGGTGATCATGTAAACCACTGGATGTCTAGTACCCAGATCATGATCATGCGGCTATGTGGATACCGCAATGGTCAAAAGTCACTTTTTTAAAACGACTTTGGTTTACTTTGAATGGCCACTAAACGGATGATTGTAAGCAGAGGATTACCTGTAATAAAGTCTGATATTTGCTCAGCTTAAGATAATATAACGCATTTTTTATGTTAAGGACTGACGAGTGAATTCAGTGAACTTCAACCAGGGGTGTGTTTCAACCGGTTCGCAGCGGTCCCTGCGAACCGGTTGGTCAGCAAACCCGGAAGTAAGTAACTTCCGGGAACGGCGAAGAGCCCACCTGCCCGCCCGCGGTCCTTACCCGGTTTTGACGAGTTCTGCGCTTCCACACATGCGCAGGACGCATACAGCGCCTGCGCGATCCTCCAGGAGCAGCTGGAGCATCGCACAGACGCTAGTACGCATGCGTGCACCGCGCGCGTGCACGAGGATGCCGCCTGCCCCGTTTCAACCAAACCGGTTGGAACGGGGCGAGAAACCCACCCCTGCAGCACAGGCACATATCTCTTTATTCATTCACATTCAGAGACTGTAGTAGACACAGCCTACTATACAAGAATTAAGAATTTGTAAAAAAAGTTATACAGAACAATTTGCTAACTTTCAAACAGGCATCCAATAAGAATCTATGTAGTAGAATCTTAACCCTAAAATATATGTCTTTGATTACCATTTTTATTTCTAATTGGGATTTGTGAGTTGGACTGCATATTCCAAGCTTCATTGGAGGAGGGAGACTCTGGTGACCATCCTTTGTGGCGTTTCTTTGGAGGTCCTGGGTTTGTTAAAGTCCCTAGAATAACAATAAGAATACCAAAACTACTTCTTTGTTTCCTTGGTGAAAGCACATACCTGAAAATTTGCATGTCAATTTTGCACAAGTTTGCACAAGAGAGTGTATTAAAAAAAAAAACCAATGGTACATTAAAGACAAAATCAATACCAATGCAACAGACTATTAAGCAATTTTATACGGTTTAAATACTAGAGAGAAAAAGACCCATTTACAAACATAGATTAGATGTTAAAATTCTGTGCAGTGATTGTACCATATTATTTTCACAACTTTTCCTCATGAGGGCAGCATACACTATTTACCGGTAGATTGTAATTCATCTAATACTTTATTTGCCTTTCTCTAGCAAATTCACAGAGAAAAAGTTCACATGATATTTTAGAAGCAACAAGTTTCCATAAAATCTTTTGCTCAAGAGAAATTGCTCTGAGAAGAGTTTTCAAGTAAATCAAAGTTTACGACTAACCAGGCAAGGCAATGAAATAGAAGTTTCTGGTAAAAATGGCCCTGCGGTGTATTGTCCTAATTTGGCTAGAACTTTTTTTTTTTGTTGGATCTACTGGATTTAGAAGACAGGAAATCCCAGGAGTGTAGGTTAGAATTAGAAGTGAATCGCCTTCCTTCCTACCACCTCCCAAAAGAAAAAGAAAAAATCAAAGGCAGTGAGAATTGTTTTAAGAGTTGAGTAGCAAGTTTTTAGAAACTTCTGAGTTAGTTACATGATATTAACTCCTACTGCAAATCCTCCTACTGCCAACATGAATATCGGGTGAGCAGTTCTGATATTTGCGTTTAACATTTGAATAGTCTTCCTTTGAACTGTGCTTGAAAAGAGATGGCTAGCAGCAGTGGTGGGATTCAGCCAGTTCATACCTATTCGGGAGAACCGGTTGTTAACTTTCTAAGCAGTTCGGAGAACTGGTTGTTGGAAGAAATCTCCTTTTGTTTTTTTCCCACTTTTCAGGGCTAATCCCGTAAGGAAGGCAGGAAGGAAACATTCTGGTGTTGTTTCTAGCCTAATCTCAATTTCCCTGTTTACAGAAACTGCTTCTCTGGTTAACCCTTATTATATTGTAACAGCTAAGGCGAAGCCCCCATTGACCTGAGTGACGTTGAGTTAGCCATGCCCACACGGTCACATGACCACCGAGCCCCACCTACCCAGATGGTCATTAGGGTAGAGAACCGGTTGTTAAATTATTTGAATCCCACCACTGGCTAGCAGAATCATTTTTATATCCAGTAAGGTGAAGGTTCCCTTCACACATACAATATGTGCTAGTCATTTCCGACTCTAGGGGGCGGTGCTCATCTCCATTTCAAAGCCGAAGAGCCAGCGCTATCCAGACGTTTCTGTGGTCATGTGGCCGGCATGACTAAATGCCGAAGGCGCATAGAACGCTGTTACCTTCCCACCAAAGGTGTTCTTGTTTTTTTCTTTTTGCATTTTGGCATGCTTTCGAACTGCTAGGTTGGCAGAAGCTGGGACAAGTAATGGGAGCTCACTCTGTTATGTTATGGCACTTGGGATTCAAACCGCCGACCTTTCTGATCGACAAGCTCAGCGTCTTAGCCACTGAGCCACATATATACAGTACTTATATACTAAGTCCACCGGTATTTGTCTCCTGGTGAAAAAAAACCCTGGTGAAGAAATAGATTTTCCTCTTTCAACAGCAAGGCTAAATTCCATCATAAGCATGTTATTGCACAAACAAAATAAGATACCTAATGCAGGTGGTTTTGTCATAGAAGGTAAATTGCCTTTTAGCGAGTGTTGATAGGAAGAGTCTTTCCCAATGTAAGCTGGATGGCAAGCAGCTGATGGGAGGTGGTCAGGAGCTGTATCAATGTGAAGGAAAGAAAACAGTCAGCAGTGTGGTGCTTTTTCATACATCAATCAGAAAGGGAGAACTCACCACAGCCATCTCACTGTGGCCAATTTGCTGTGGTCAACTCGCCAGAAGATTCACTTAGCTGTGGGACACGCAAGCCAGCTCTTCAGGGAAGGAATAGTTTATTTGCACAGGTTCATAGCAAAGAATAAATGGCCTGAACATTGAATGGAATTCAGGAACGTCCTTATATAGTTTATCACTTTCAGCTAAAGCCATCTGTTAGTTTTGGAAACACCCCTCAAGGTTTGCCCTTGAGTTACAGTGAGTTACAGGAAGTATACATGGGTCAGCTAACGGAGCAGCGTAGCTCTTATTTTGAGGAACTGACAATGTGTCTACTAAACAGATTTACAGCCAAGCCAGCAAATGGGCTGAAATAGATGCATCGTTTCAGCATATTTCATGTGCAGACTTCCTTCTGCCCGTGTCTAACCGCACCATGTTCTAAAAGCAAATCTTGCGATTTCTATATGAACAGTGAAAGCTTAATATCATGAAATCCTAGTTTGGTTCAGGCTTGAGGCCTACTTTGGTTCGGCCTGCCACCTCATAGCTTCTTTTATTTTTGTTGACCACATTTTTGTCAAAATTACTTTATCTCTTGTATCAAAGGAAATCCTACTAGCTTTTGTAATGCTTTCATGAATAATAAAAGCAACTGGTCCCAGAAAAAAAACAGAAGCATCGTGGCGGGAACAGCTGGGAAAATAGCGAGCTCCGAGGGCCCTCAAGAAAAACCCAGCCGGCGAACCATCATTGGGAGGCCTTCAGGCCAGAACCGTCCTGAAGGGGCAGTGAAGAAGGAGAGGCATTTCGAATGACTGTGAGGAGTAAGGCAAGCTCCTCAGCAGGTCCAAAATAAAGCTCTCCAGTCTGGAGGTGAGTGTGGCGGCCATCTTTTTTTTTAATAATTTTTTTTTATTTTTTGTTACATAGACAACATATACACACAACAATAGGAAAAAAACAAAAAAGAAAAAAGAAAAGAAAAACACACACACACACACACACAAAAAAACAAGGCCCATCATCACATACAGTACGTCGTTTGGTTACAGGTGTTTTAACATTTATCATTCTTATACATTTATTGTTTCATTTAATAGATTATAATTTAGTATCGTTTCTTATTCCCCTACCTGTGGCAATCCATCCCAACTACATTTCCCCACACACAAACACACTGTATCTCTCTGTTATATATTTAATAGACACAACAATAAAATAAAAATAAAATAAAATAAAATAAAAAGTGTGGCGGCCATCTTCAATGATCGCTCTGGAGCTGGGGCATCTGGATCATGTTTAGAGCAGGAGCGGTGATCGGGCGGAATGTTTGGACCGGGAGAAAGGCTGGCCGACCCAAGGGTAAAGAAAACTTTAAATTTGGAGCTTTAAAAAAAATGTCCGGTAATTTAAAACGGCGGCTAACTGTCACTTGGAAGTTGAAAGGAGGGAAAAGAAAGGGAGGGGCAATGGGGACTGCCCAAGAAAATTGTGGCTAATATAATTGGAACTGGAACATTTTTTTAAAAAGGAAAAAACACAGAGAAAACAGAAAAAGCTTTACTGATTGGATTTGGAACTTTTGGCTCTTGAAAACTTTGACAATTTATTGATTTGACTCTCTGTGGGATTGTAAAAGCTATCTACTAGAAGAAAGAAGGTACTATGACATCTGGAAACAAAGTACAGCGGACAAACTCGAAGTGGAAGATTTTCTAAGGCGTGTACGGCCATTTGCTGTTATTTGACTTTATTTTGCTATGGCTGAGAAAGAAAGCTAAAAATCTTGGAATGAATTGCTTTATTTTGCAACTGGAATTGGATATTACAGCTGAAAAAAAATGGAACTAAGAGAGAGACCTAATTAAGTGTGGTAAAATATAATATTTAAACACTTGTTGAACATGGAGTGTGGGATATAGGAAGAGCTACTTGAAATGTTAAAAGATGCACGTATTAGGAATATAATCTAATGGTTTGGTTGGCAATATATAAATCATGTAACAATGCTGTACCTGTTTCTTTAAATCATGCTGTAAATGTGATTGGTTGCTGTTTCCTCAATCGGCCATAAGATGGAGCCAAAATCACTGTTAGATGCTCATCTGATCTGAGTGTTTGGAAGCTGGCTGTTAGAAGCGCCATGTGGTGATCAGCGTGAGCTATTGTAAGTTTTGCAACTGCTAGCAAACGTTGTGTACTGGACTGTTTGTATGATTATGGACTATGTTATTTGGATTATCCCTTAACTGAAAGACATTGATGACTGACTGTCTTATCCGTGTATGACTTGGACTGTTTGATGGACTCTGATACCTCTATTTCCACCAAAGTAAAAGCCTATTTAAACTGCAGTGTCTCTGCATGCTGGTTTGTGTGTTCTCCAACAACACTCTCACAACGCTTCTCTGAACGCACTTGCTCTCCCAGCGGGGAGCTTACCTAACAGCACGTACAACAGGAAAGGATATTAAAGAACCAGAAAAATCATTGAAAAATATAGAACAGGGAAGAAGGAGAGAAGCTGACAAAGAGAAACACATGAGAGGCAAGAGGTTAATATGGGTAAGAAAAAAAGCTGAAAATACAAACCAGTTAGATAAATTTATTGAGATTTACAGAGATACAAAAAGAGCAGAGAGGGAAAAAGGAAAATGCTATCCAAAAAAAAAAGAACAATTCAAAAATAAAGAGAGAAATAGTGGGAAGCAAAAAAGAGAAATCCTAGGGAGGGTTACTCAAATAATTCAAAGAAGAATGATAGGGAAAATTCTGAAGAAAAGATATAATATATATAAAAGGAAAAAAGGGGGGGTGGAATTAAGAGTAGGGGATAGAAGGACAATCAGAAAATTGATGAAAAATGGAACATCAAAGAGAGCAAGAGATGAGTTAAGAGAAAATGGCTAGGAAAGGAGGAAGAGAAAGAGGAGATGTATTAGTAGAAAATGAAATATGCTAATACTGCTTATGATATACAATTAAAAAAATAACATTGTTAATTGTGGATAACCAATTAAGTAAAATGCTTTTTATAGTGAAACTGAATGAGACGATATATGCTACCTATAGAAATTAGAATAACAAATGAAAAATGAAATAATAAACTTGGGTTTTTTTTTTCTGAAAGGGTGAAAAATGATATTGCCTATGTGTTAAGAAAAATCTAAATTTAAGGTGGAAACATGGGAAGAAAGTAATGGCCTGCAATTGGAATGGTAATGTAATGCAAAACAAATTATGTATAAGAGAGAATATAAAAAAAGGGGGGGGGGAACCAGGCAACACTTTGTAAAAATTTGTAACAGAAAATAAAAAAAAATATTGGGGGAAAAAAAGGAACCGATTCCTCATTGAATTGTCCTGTGGTGAGTTGAGTTGAGTTGAGTTGAGTTGGCCATGGTAAGTTGGCTGCGGTGAACTGGCTGTGGTGAGTTGTCATAGACCCCATCAAGTTATACAGCTGAATGGATGGAACATGTGTTCAACATACCTTTTAAAATATGCAATGGTACATTTGTACTCAATTCACTAGAGTTGTATCTGTTAAACAGATATTCAGAATTCCAGATTATAAACTAGGGACATCTAAGAAATGTGAGCTGGCTGAGGAAGACAGTATTATATATCCATATAGCTAATGAACTTGAGTACATAACTAAGCCTTCAACATAATGTATGGCACTTCCACCTTTATGTTTTAGAACTTTTAGCAATGTTTATTGTTTCAGCCAACTCAGAAAAGTAGCAAAAGATAAGATCTTCCTTCTTGTTAGCAATAACAATCCGCTAGTTAATAATATTTTTTTTTATTAAACCTGTATGCCAGCTGACTCTCCACAACTCTGGGAGGCTCACAACAATCAAAGAAATTACAATAAAACTGAGAAAAAGATTTTTAAAATGGCCACAACCACAGATGGGGAATTATTTTATTTTGTAAGAGTAAGTGTTAGTTTGGTTAATTTTAGCCATCTTTAATATCTAACTTCAGGGTTTTTTTTTCCATTATAATTACTTGCCATATTCCCTTTTAGGGAAAAAATATTATACAAATCACAGATGTGAGAAACAGTCAGCCACAGAATTAAAAATGTGAAATAAGAGAAAGGGAAGAGAAATGTAGCTAAATCTATACTGCACTATTCATCGTACCTGACTATATTTTTATATTTCTCTAGCTTCAGAAAGTATTCTAGTTTCCATCAGTTTGATACATGGTTCAAATATTGTCTCTTGTTCCTTAATTTTCTCATATCTCTCTTTTATGAAGGATGATTCAGTAATTTTTTCTCAGATTTTCCTTCTCAGCCCTTTCATCCTTCCTCCATATTTATTTTCTTTTCCCATCTTCATACATTCTATCACTTAATGTGTTTCTTCCATGTTAATGATTCACTTTTGAATTCAATCCAAGCTTCACTCCTTATCCTTTGTTTTTGTTTTAAAACACATCTTAATAACCCATTCATGCTGCATTTAACTTATTTTTTTGTTTACTCAGATTCAGATTCATGCTCCTTCCAGCATTACACAATTTTATTTCACTGAAAACCATTAGGTTTCTCAGACAACGCATGCAGCATTTGCCTGCAAAGGTACATAAACATTCATTTACCCAGTCAATAAAATTTTTAACAACACCACTTTTTATTAGTAAATACATTAAACAACCAAGAGCACATCCTACGTTCATTGCTCATTCTCTGTCCAATGTTAATCATTCACTAAGCAACCAATTTATTCTCACAGATGTTTCCACTTCTGTTCTATGCTGTTTTTATTGCCTTTAGTACTGAACATTAATTTCACAGTGAAGCAGATTATTTCGTATTTTAACATCATACGCTTTTTATAAATAAACAAGTGTTCCATGCGCTTTCCCACATTTGTAAATTTCTCAAAAAGAAAAAACCCTGCTAAACAGGAAACGTGTTATTTTACTTAATTCACTCTGTAAACTTAACACAATCGGTATAATGAAGTCTAAATATCATATTTTAGTGAATGGGTTAACGAAAAGCACAATCAAAGTTTGGCTTGCACTTCTATCCAATACTTGGTCAGAGGGTCACTGAATTTTATGAGGCTTACTTCTGAATGAACAAGGATTAATTTGGCTCCCTAAGAAAGCACCTTCTACTAAGGCAGGAGACTTTTCTGAAGACTGGGTAAATACTTAAAATGTTATTTTAAGAATAAGCTATCTAGAAAAGGCCCCATCAACCAGAATGAATGCAGCGGAAACGCATACAGTGTTTTCACCATAATTATTCCCATTGTTAGGCCAGTAACCAAGTGGCCTTTATCAACCAGTGCCATGTAAATTTGATAACACCTTTTCTAACCCGGCAACCTGGAATTGTCATTTCCAGAATTCTTAGCTACCCTGTTTCCTTGAAAATAAGACCTCACGGGATAATAAGCCCAATCGGGCTTCAGAGCGCATGCGTTAAACTAAGCTCTCCCTGAAAATATTGCAACACAGCAGCAGCCATGAGGTGACCACTCTTCATTCCTCCCTCTTCTTTCCCTCTACTCCTCACTTCGGTGTATTTTTACTATTCATTGGTCTATTCGTTTTGTAATTTACACTAAAATTATAAGGAAAAAAAATTTTTAGGGAAAAGAAAAAAAAGAAAGAAAAAGAAAAAAAGCAACAGTATCCAAGTGCATTCATTGTTTTAAAAATTGAATCTATATTTCCACCCTCCCCCCCTCCCCCCCATGAACCCCCCTCCCAGACCCCCTTCTGACTTCCCAGATCCCATTCCCGACATCGTTCCTTATCAAGCAAAGTCTGGAGTATATTGAAACCAGATAGATTAAAAGTTAAAAAATAATAAAAAATAAAAAATAAAGGAAAAGGTTTATGTGTCTCAAAGTGGCTGCTATTCTATGGGCAGGCCAGGTTGGTGCAAGGCAGCTTTGCCAGATTTGGTGTGTTTCACCCTCATTGAATTTTATATCGTATAAAATCATATAATTTTAATTTTTTTTAGATTATTAACATAATGAGTAAGAAAAGAGGATGCAAATTCAACGATGATCTAAGAAGTGAATTTCCTTTTCTTAAAAAAACCAAAAGCGATCACATAGTAAGATGTGAGAAATGTAATGGTGAATTTTCTATTTCGCACGGTGGGAGGCATGATATTACAAAGCACTTGGAGACGCAGAAACATAAAAGATATGTAGATGCTGCTGCATCTTCCTCCAGAATGCAGGAATATTTTCATAAACCAACGTATGCAGACGAAGACAATAAATTAGCATTAGCAGAAGGACTTATGTCTTTTCATACTATTAATCACAATCATTCCTTCAGATCTATGGACTGTACATCACAAGTTGTCAAAAAGTTATTCAACAAAAAATTTACCTGTGCTAGAACAAAATCCGAGGCAATTGTGCGTAATGTGCTTTCCCCATATGCATTTTCAGAATTAAACAAAAATCTAGAGAAAATTAATTTTGTATCCATATACTCTGATGCATCTAATCATAAGGATATCAAATTATTTCCAACCCTTATTAGATTTTTTGATTCGGAAACTGGAATACAAATTAGAATGTTAGATTTTGTTTCTTTGCCTGGCGAAACTTCGGAAATAATTTTCAGTTCCATTGTTAATATTTTGGAACAAAACAATTTAAAACACAAAATAATTGCATATTGTGGAGACAATATGAATGCAAATTTTGGAGGAAAAGCGAGAAGGGGTATAAATAATATTTTTTATAAATTAAACAAAAAACTTAATCAAAACATTATTGGTGTTGGTTGTGCAGCGCACACAATACATAATGCCATTCAAACAGCTGCTGACTTGTTGCCCATAGATGTGGAAAATATTATTGTTAAAATATATTGTTATTTTTATATATACACTGTGCGTGTTGAAATTCTTAAAGAATTTTGTGAAAATGCGGAAGTCGAATATTGCAAAATGCTTGGATACAGTAAAACGCGCTGGTTAGCTCTTTTGCCAGCTGTCGAAAGAATTTTGAAACTATACGATCCTTTGAAGTCCTACTTTCTATCACAGGATAAATGTCCTAGAATTTTAAAAGAGTTTTTTGAAAAAGAATCTTCAAAAATTTGGCTAGAATTTGTACACAATCAAGCAGCTCTTTTTCAAAATAGTATAAAACTTATTGAAGGTGACAAAATTTCGGTAATCGAAGTAGCAAATGAACTTAATAATTTAAAATTTCAGTGTCAAGAGCGGTTAGAAAATATTTTTATTCCCATAACTATCTGTAATATTATAAGGCAGCTAGAAGAAGAAGGTGCAATAAATCGTGCAGACATCATAAATCATATTAAAAACTTCTATAGTAACTGCGTAGATTATTTAGAAGAGTGGACGGTACATTATAACGATATTGAACATTTTAATTGGGTTGCATTAAAAAAAGAACTTGATTGGCATGATGTGCAAAAATCATTCGAGCATATTAATCAAAATTTCCCAAATAGTGATATTTGTGAAACTAATCTTTTTACTGAGGTATCATATTTAAAAAAATATATGAATAAGGAAAAGGTTGAATCTTGGGCATCAGCAAAAATGACAATAGAAAACAAATGGCTAGAAATATTTCATCATTTTCAAACAAACCATATTTCATACAATAATGTATTAAAAATTGTGGAATACGCTCTGTCCTTACCAGGAACTAATGCTGCGACTGAACGTGTTTTTTCTACGGTAAATCAAGTGTGGACATCAGAAAAATCACAATTAAGTGTTGAGACTTTGAAAGCCATTTTATGTGTCAAATATAATTTAACAAATTCGTGTGAAAAATTTCATGACCTTTTAAACAATGACAGCAATCTACTAAAAAAAATGCACTCAAGTGAGAAATATGCCAAAGAGTAAAATTATTCTGTACATAATTTTTGTCAATATATTTAATAAATATAAATGTAAATAAACGTATTATATTTGTACTGTACATAATTTTTGTCAATATATTTAATAAATATAAATGTAAATAAACGTATTATATTTGTAAATTGTAGTTATGTTGAAATAAAAAAATTTTTACAATACTATTTTTGTGATGTATGAAAATTTTTGTTGTTCCGTATAAAATTTTTAATCAAGCCCCCCCCCCCCCCCGCTGGTTAAAGGTGTCCCTCTTTTCCAATCTGAAAATCTGGTCACCTTAACCTAGAACTAAGTTAACTCAACTCTCTAACTTTGTCCATATTGTAAGACCAAAGAGAGCAACGATTGCTTTCCAACTGTCAAAGAATTATTGAAAGTGAAACTATATTTCACATTTCAAAGAAACCATTGCATATCAGGCTATTCTTGGCAGTCAGTACTATCTGAAGCAGAAATCCGAATTAGGCATCCGTGGTGCATCACAGGTGTTTGACCCTCTTAACCAGTGGTTCCCAAACTTGGCAACTTTAAGACTTGTGGATTTCAACTCCCAGAATTCTGGGAGTTGAAGTCCACAAGTCTTAAAGTTGCCAAGTTTGGGAACCACTGCTCTTAACCTCTTGTAGACTATGTTCAGATAACATGTTAAATTAGGTTAAGTTAAAGAACCACCAACTGCATATGCACAGTACACTAGCCTTGGTTAATCTTGATTAGATTTATTTATTCATTTCTGCCCTTGTCTAAACTGCAAACTGAAAATCTAGCCAGTTTGATTGTTTTACGATTTAATAGGTTTTTGCAAAGCTGGCAAAATGGATTAACTCAGGGTCAGATTTATTCAATCAGCAATGTATTGTAATTTAGTGATTTAGTTTCATACCAAATGCTAAAGCCGTGCTATTGTTTCAATCCACCCAAGTTGTCTTGACATATCTAGCAAAGGGATAATCCAGATTGGGACATCTGAGAAAAAAAAAAACTGAATACTTACTTGTTTGATGAATTCCAGCTTGACCGACTGGATGCGCTGCTAGAAATGGTTCGTTCGTGACAGTTGCCGAAGAGCCTGTATTCTCTGCAGGCTGAAGCAACGTATGGGAAGAAGTGTTGGAGGAGGAGTGTCGGTTTCGGAATTCTAAGAAAAACCAAGATGCCCGTTATCCAATGAGAACTGCTCGTTTTGTTTTTTGCAAAGCTTTTCCACGAAAAACTAACTTTACATGTCAACGCAAGCAGACACGCCTACATTGATTGCTTCAAAGGAGGAACTCATGAATCATTTATTCGTTCCCGAGAAATGTCATTCAAATCATTCATTTCGTATAATTTGTCTTCGTATCAATAAAAGATTTTGCCCAATCTTGTCTCCTCTGGGAAGACTGGATGGGAGAAGTATATCGGCTCATACATTGTGCTTTAGCCTTATAATTGAAGGTATACAGGGAGTTTATAGGTGTTTATGCTTTCCCAGCTATCTATTAAGGCCCCTTTTAAAAAGGAAACTTTATACTAGATACTTACACTTTTTAGAAGTGTTTTATTGGGCTTTTAACAAAACGCCAATGGTCTTTGGCATCTTAAGATTTATTTCTAAGGAGTTCTGTGTCATTAACTTCTAAACTTTCCAGAGATATTCCAGAACTTTTAAAAGGACAGCTACATCATCTCACCTGCCCCCTTCCAGCAGATCGCAGAGCCTTTGGTAAGCGTGCCCTGTGCATTCCTGACCAGATAGTACTTTAAGTGTTTCTGTTTCTTGGGCTGAGATGTCAGCTTTAGATTGATATGATTAGAGAACTCAGTAAAGTAGCAGAATCCTTTCTTGCCACAGCCAACGCAATTTCCAGAGAAACCTGACGAAATAAACAGTAACAAAGATGAGGTAAGATAAATCAAATGGTCCATACAATGTGCTTCAGTCTGCGTGGAATGGCCTTAACAAAAGGAACATTAGCTCTCAGCAAAAGAGGAGACATACACAGACACCAGATTTTTCACAATTAAAAAAAAAACCTGTCTTTAATACCGATTTTATTTCTTTCATTTAGATTTTAATGAAAACTCAGGTGGAAACACCCTATCTCTCAGACGGCTAGCCAGGCAATTTGAAATTTGAAATTTAATAAAAATTTGTATGCCGCCCACTCCCTTGGGACTCTGGGCGGCTTACAGACAAGATAAAAAGCATTAAAAAAATTAAAGGTAAAAATACAGTTGTTAAAATCGCATACCATCCATTCTGTCTAAGTGGGGCTGGACATTGATCAACAGCCCCAGGCCTGCCGGAACAGCCAGGTCTTGGTGGCTTTTCAGAAGGCCGGGAGAGTGGTAAGGATCCGGATCTCTACGGGTAGATCGTTCCACAGGGCCGGCGCACCTACAGAGAAGGCCCTCCCCCGGGGGGCCGCCAGCCGGCATTGTCCGGTCGACGGCACCCGGAGGAGGCCCAACCTGTGAGATCTTGTTGGTCGTTGGGAGGTATGTGGCAGGAGGCGGTCTCTCAGGTAGCCAAGTCCTAAACCATGTAGGGCTTTAAAAGTAACAACTAGCACCGTTCGGAGACCAATAGGGAACCAGTGCAGCTCGCGGAGGATGGGTGTAACATGGGTGTATCTAGGTACACCTAGTATCGCTCGCGCGGCTGCATTCTGGACCAACTGTAGTCTTTGAACACTCTTCAGGTGCAGCAATCGATAATGGGAATAAGGCGGGGGGGGAGAAAGAAATTAGTGTCAAAGAACAGGTACAAGTTTGATTACACTTTTTAGATGTTTATGACCTAGATAATTTGAGAATTATCCCTTATTAGACTTTGGCACACAACCAAATTACAGCTGCTCCAGAAAAATAGCAACGTATTTTCTTCCATACTAAGAACAGGCTCTAATGCCACCAGTTTACAAAAATAAAATAAAAAATAATAATCTTGTGGGTTGAGCATTAGACCTGCTTTAGAGAAACTATTAAATAAAACAACTGAAAGAGCTTTTTTTTAATACTTGGATTTGAAATGAACTTATTTGAATTTTTTTACATTCTAAGACATCCAATTGCAGCCAAAAACTAAATATAATTTTCTTGCCAGCTGTACTCTATATGCATCTACTAAACAGAGTTCAGGAGCAATTTAAAATAATTTCCATGATAAAATAGATTCTATGTTTAACTACAGGTGTTTACCGCCTATAATACAAGCTCAGAGATTTTGAAAGCAAGTTTGTACAAGGGGACAGGCTACGAATCAAGCTGAAACTGGCTGGCAGTCAGGTAATGTCACAAAGAACCTAGTTTGTTTGTTTATTAATTAATGAGAACAAATGCAAAAGCCTATAAAATGTTCACCTAAAGCAGTGGTTCTCAATCTTCCCAGCGCCCGTGACCCTTTAATACAGTTCTTCATGTTGTGGTGACCCCCAACCATAAAATTATTCTCGTTGCTATGTAACTGTAATTTTGCTACTATTATGAATCGTAATGTAAATCTCTGATAAGCAGGAATGTATTTTTATTGTTATAAGTTGAAGATAATTAAAGCATAGTGATGAATCACAAAAGCAACCTTAATTAAATATTGTGAAATATTTATTTCTAATTGCAAATAAATGATTTTTTTGTCTTGAAGCGTGGGGTAGCACAGTGGTCGGCAAACTTAAACACTCAAAGAGCAATTTGGATCCGTTTCCCACAGAAAAGAAAACACCAGGAGCCACAAAAGCTCAACCCCGGTGAAGGCATGCACCCTGTAGGAGCTCCTGGGCAAGAACAGTCGCTGAAAAACACCCGCGTGGGAGGCCGGCTGGACTGGCCTGCTGGGAAGCCCGTCAGTCTTCTGGCTCCTCCCCTTCTGCCACACGGGGAACCCGAGCCACTGGCCTCTTGCCAGCCTCTCCGCGGGAGGCTCCTCGGTGACCCTTGTGAAAAGGTCGTTTGACCCCCAAAGGGGTCGCAACCCACAGGTTGAGAACTGCTGACCTAAAAGAATCCTTGAAAAGCAGAACTAAGCGGAATTATGCTACTACATTTCCAAAATTCCTATAAGGGCACAAAGTTTTTTTTTCCCCTCTCAGTTGAATTTTTATTTTGCAAACTGGCATGTGGAATAAAAATGCTTCCAAATAATAGCGCCCCCCATTTCCCATATTTAGGAGAGGCTTTCTAAAGTTATCATACAGTCAAATTGTACTGGCATGACATTTTCAAGCAATTCAGTAAATGTGAATTGTACGTCACGCCCAGTTATACGCAAACATCTGGACCTAGCTTCATCTTGTAAACAAATTGAATAACAAGATTTTCCATGTGCATTGTAGTTAAACCAGAGGTCACCGAAGCCAAACCAACCAGAAGGTGCTTCAATTTATCTCTGTCATATGGTTGAGACCTCGAGATGGCTAGAAATCAATATTTGTAGTCCGAATTGATAAAGGCCTTTCACCTCGAGGTCATCAGTTCAAAACCAGCCCACATGAACCCTGACCAAAGATTGAGGAGTCTGTTAATTTTATTTAGCCAATTCTGGCAGACCACATCTGAGGTGCTATGATTCCTCTTAGTGCTTTGACCTTTCAAGGCAGGGCCAAAGATCCAAATAAGGCTTTTAGTTTTAGATGTATTCCACCTGTGCCCAAGCTCTTTTATTATTTCACTGCCCTGCTGAGTTTTGTGGAAAATATTGGGTTCCTATGATACTGCCAGGCACTACAAGAGAATCTTCCTTTTTGGGACTTATGCTCTTCTGAAGTGAACAGGAAAACAATTTGGTTCAGGTTTAGATTTAAGTTTAGGTTTAGGTTTAAGTTTAAGTTTAGGTTTAAGTTTATTCGATTTATATGCCGCCCTTCTCCGTAGGACTCAGGGCGGCGTACAACATTAAAAGAAACATACAATACAAAAGTTAAGAAGAAATTAAACAGGATATCCCAAACCCAATTAAAATTGACAATGACACATTTTTTTAAAAAGAATTAAAATTAAAATTAACAGTAATCAATAATTTGATTTGTTTTGTTCAGGAAAAGCCAGCTTTTTGGGCGCGTCAGAAGGACCGGAGGTCGGGGATTATACGAAGCTCCGGGGGCAGCTCATTCCAGAGGGAAGGCGCTCCCACAGAGAAGGCTCTCCCCCGGGGGGTCGCTAGCCGACACTGCCTGGCCGCCGGCACCTGAGGAGGCCAACTCTGTGGGATCGCACTGGACGGTGGGAGGCTACCAGTGGCAGTAGGTGGTCTCGCAGGTACCCTGGGCCTAAGACATGGAGCGCTTTAAAGGTCATAATTAGTACCTTGAATTGCACCCGGAAGACAACCGGCAACCAGTGCAGGCCGCCTAAAAGGGGCGCAACATGGGAGTACCTGGGTGCCCCCATGACAACCCGCGCAGCCACATTCTGGACCAATTTGCATCAACATCAAGCCAACTGCCATGGAAATGGGAAGTAAGGAAGCAATGGACATTTGTGAGGGGAAACATGCAGGTGGAATGAGAGTGGAATTGCTGGGAACCGATGGGGAGGCTTGGACTCAGAGAGGTTTAACATCTTCAAGGCCAACTGTACTCAGAACAGCATGCAGGAGGACGGTGCGGAGCACCTGGACCAGAGACATTCCCAAAACATCATCCTGGCTGATGATTGGACTCTATCTGCCTGACTACTGGGGAGTGCTGGCTCTGGGGTAATTTTCAATTTGTCTTTTCCATGCACATTTCCTTCAGACTTTGCTTGACTTTTGCTGCCTTCAGTTCATTCTTAGTAAAAGTACCTTTTCTCTGAACCTATGGAGTCAAGAGTTTTCTTTCCTAGGAATTGAACAGAGGCAGCCCTGGCAACAATAGAAGACTTTACAACTATGATCTTATGATCTAAAAACCAGATAGTTCAAAAACTGGGGAAGTAATTACACAATAACGCGAAGGGTTCACTTCTCCGCATATGTAAACAAACGTAAGTATCGTTTGGAGAACTATTTCAAAATTTGGACTGTATTTATTGGGTTTCTTTTAATAACCATGCAACCCAGCGGTGTGTTCCGGATCCCGTTGCAATTCCACCACGTGAATGTGCGCACACGTGCACAGCGCACACATGCACCCTTACCTCTTGCAACGCCTCTGTGATGCTCCAGCTGCTCGGCGGAGCATCACGCAGGCGTTGTGCGCTCCATGTGCGTAAGCGCCAAAGAACTCAAATACAGGTAAGTAGCTCGGATGGGCGGGCAGGCCCTCCGGAACACCGTACCGGAATGGTACCCGGTACTCCGGGCAGGTACCGGTACGCCTGTACCGGGGCGTACTGTCTGTAACCCAGCACTGCTGCAATCCCTTGCTTCGGGGTAAAGTCAAGGTGACTGACTGGGACTGAGTTTACTGGAAGGATGCCCTTCCTGATGCCTATGTG